>NW_024433038.1:0-54282 GCF_017639785.1 Mesocricetus auratus | reverse complement strand
TTCTATAGGTCCTTAGGTATAGTCATCTATAATTTTAGTTTTGTTGGTTGTTTTTTGTATGTTTTTGTGTCAGAGTCAAAATGGCTTTGTAAAATAATTACAAAAATATTTCTTCAGTTTCTGTATTGTGAAATAATTTGAGGAGTATTGACATCCCTTCTTTGAACGTCTGGTAGTTTTCCACACTGAATCCATCTGTCCCTGGGCTTTTTTTTTGGTTGGGAGATTTTAAATTATTGCTTCTGTTTCATTAGAGTTTGTGGGTCTGTTTAAATTGTTTGTTTCATCTTGATTTAACTTTGGTAAGTCATATATATCAAGAAATTAATCCATTTCTTTTCAGCTTCCCAGTTTGGTGAAATACACATTTGTTCTTATGATTCTCTGAATTTCCTCAGTATAAGATGCATTGTTTCCTTTTCATTTCTAATTTTATTAATTTGGATCTTTTGGTTAATTTGATAAAGTCTTGTCAATCTTGATTTTTTTCCAAGAAGCAATTCTTTGTTTCATTGATTCTTGTATTTTTTTGTTTCTATTTACTTTATTTCAACCCTAAATTTGATTACTTATTCGCATCTATTCTATTTTGCATATTATTTCTTCTTGCTTTTCTAGAATTTTCAAGTGTGTAATTAAGTTATTAATATGCGATTTCTCCATTTTTATATAAGCATGCTGTGCTATGAACTTGCCTCTAAGAAATGGCTTCTGTGTCTTCTAGGTTTGGGCATATTGTGTTTGCACTTTCATTCAATTCTGGTTTTTGGTTTCCTTCTTGAATTCTGTCTTGACCCAAATTTCCTTTAGTAGTGAATTGTTCAGTTTTCATGAGTTTATATACTTTCTTATATTTCTATTGTTTTTGATATGCAGCTTTAATCCATAGTATTCATGGATGCAGGACGACATTTCATTTTTTTGTATCTGTTGTTTTTTCTGTATCAAAATGTGATTGGTTTTGGGAAGATTTCCAAGGACTACTGAGTTGTATATTCTTTAGTTGTTGGATAGAATGTTCTGTAGGTCTAATTGATTTATGATTTAACTCAGCATTTCTCTGTTTAATTTTCTGTTGGAATGACCTGTTTATTGGTGATATTGAGGCATTGGTATCATCCATACACTGTGTTAGTGTCAACATGCGATTTTGGCTATAATAGTGTATAATTTATGAACTTGGATGTTCTTGTGTTTGGTGCATAAATGTTTGAAAGTATAATATCCTCTTGGTGGTTTTATTCATGCGTATGCAGTATCCTTCTCTATCTAAATTAGTTTGGTTGAAGTCTGTCTTATCAGGTATTAGCTACACCTGCTTGCTTCTTGGTTCCATTTGCATAGAATATTTTCCCCATCTTTTTACCCTTAGATGACATCTGTACTTGGTGGTGGGGTATGTTTCTTGGATACAGCAAAAAGATGCAACACGTTTTCTAATCATTATTTTTAGTCTATGTCTTTTTTGTTAGCAAACTAAGACCATGAGTTATTAATGAGAAGTGGTAATTAATTTCAATTATTTTGTTGCTGTGGGTCCCTCCAATATTTTTAATTACTGTTTGTGATAATTTATTCATTGTAATGTTTTGAACATAGTTAATTGCCTTCTCAGACTAGTTCCTTATATACAGCTGGGTTGCTGGACATAAATGTCTTAAATTTTTATTATTAAAAGTTTTTCCTTTGCAGGGTGATGGTGATGCATGCTTTTAATCCAACACACAGGAGGTAGAGGCAGGTGGATTTCTATGAGTCTGAGACCAGCCTGGTGTACAAGAGCTAGTTCCAGGACAGACTCCAAAGTCACAGAGAAACCCTGTCTCTAAAACAAACAAACAAAATCCAAAAACATACAAAAAGATTTTCTTTCTCTGTTGATTGCAATTGATAGTTTTGCGGAGTATAATAGTTTTGGTCTCTTAGAAATTGTAGAACATCTTCCCATGCTCTTTTGACTTTTAGAGTCTCCAATAAAAAGTCAGGTAATATTCTAACAGGTCTACCTGTACATATGACTCGGACTTTTTCCCATACAATTTTAAATATTCTTTCTTTGTTCTGCATATTTAGTGGTTTGATTATTCTGTGTCAGTGGGAGCTTCTTTTCTGGTACTATTTGGAGTTGTGCCCACTTCTTACCTTGACAGGCATTTCATTCTTTAGATTGGGAAATTTTTCTTCTGCAATTTTATTATATATATTTTCTGTTTCAAAATCAGTTTATTCTCTTCCCTCTATACCTATTATTCATACGTTTGGCCTTCTTATAGTGTCCCAGAGTTTGTAGAAGTTTTGTTCCTATATTTTTTAGATTTAATGCTTTCTGTTACTGAGTTGTGTATTTCCTGTACCTTGCCTTCATGACCTAAATTCTATCTTTCATGTATTTTAATCTGTTTATGAAGTGTACATCTGAGTTTTTGTTTGGAATACTGATTTTTTAATTCTGTTGTATTTCAGTTTGGGTTTCCTTAAGTTCTATTTCATTGTTAAATTCTACTTTTGTGTCTTGAGTTGTTTTTATTATTTAATTCAATTAACAGTTTGTGATCTTCATTAAGTCATTTATTTATATGTTTTTAAAGCCTTGAACATGTTCATAATTGACCATCTTACTATTCCTTTCATCTGTCTGGGAAGATGCCACACCTCACCCTATTTAATATGCAATTGAACTTGTTTACTAATCTTTTGGTAGAGTAAAAAAAATCCAGAAAGTTCTGAATAGAAATAAGACAGCCCATTAAGGACTTTTTGTTTTGTTTTGTTTTGTTTTTGTTTTTGTTTTTCTGTCACTGTTTCAGGGAAAAAACATATTTTTGTTTTCTAAGTGATAAAGTGAGAAAGAGGCCTGAGTCAAAGACTACAGTGGCCGAAGTCCCCTATACTAACTGACTGTAAAAGGAGAAAGTGAGCAGTGCCTTGTCATTCTGCATCTCTCCTGATGAGCATTAAGGGCAGCACATTTTGCAAAGTTGAATTATGAAAGTTCCTGCTTGACTCAAATTATATACAAATTAGTTAAAAACTGATACTGAAAATACTCACTTTGTGACAACCAGTTTCTTTTGAGTTTTTTAAATCTTAACAATAGTGAACTGTATTGTGTCCATTTCAGAACACTTCCAGTCCATATGCTTAAATTAGTCAAAGCTCTTTTGCATAATCTGATGCTTCCATTATTGGAGTTTTGAGTAGCTCCATCCCTGCAGCCTGAGGGGCTTTCATCTGGCTCATAAGAGCAAAGTAAGAAGCATTTGTTAGTGAAATGAACAAATGCTTTCTTATCAGTATCTTTATGATGGTCAAAATTCTCCCTCTGATCCAAATTGCATTCAGCTGAGTTGTGTTTTCACATCATTGGCTTAATGTATGTCTTGAGTTTTACCTTACTTAGGTACACAGCTTTGTTCAGTTTCCTGGGAACAGCTTAGAACTATATTCTGTAATGTCCTCCCACACTGACATTCCATGAAAGAGCAGTGGTTCCTGTACAGGAGTCCTATAAGTAGTGGAGTTCACTATAATTTCCCATTTTGTCTTTGTTAGTCAATGATTTGTATACATTGTTTAAACTGGCATTATAGCATGCAGCATATACACGTGTGAACTGGTTAATCAAACCAATTAACATGCTACCTCACTCGCTTAGTTTTGCAGTGAACACACTTAACCTCCACAAATATCAAGTATGTGTGCCTATTAGGTACTATGATCACCATGGCATACAGTGCAGCTCCTTGCCAAGCTCTTCATAACCTAAGGCTGTATCATTGGCCAGCATCTTCCCACCCAACGCTCATCCCTGAAAACTACTGTTCTGTTCTCAGTGTCTTAGAGTGTGATATCCTTGGATTCTGAATGTCAGCCAGATCATGCAGCTCTTTCTCTGTCTGGCTTACTGCAATTAACATAATGTGCTCCCCAGTGTTCATCCCTAGTGCACAGATGAACTGTGGGAGACCATTCCCTATGGAGGGATACTCTTGCAGCCCAGATACACCGAGGAGGGCCTAGGCCCTCCCCTAAATGATGGGATGGACATTGATGGTTCCCCATGGAGGACCTCATTATCCTTGGGTAGTGGGTTGGGGATGGGTTTGGTGGTCAGTAGAGAGCATGGGAAGATGGGAGGGTGAGGGAATGGGGGATTGATATGTAAAATGAGATTTTTTTCTTCAAAAAAAGAACCAGGCTCCAGGTGCATTTGCTTTGCTGTGACCCCATTGATTTCTGATTTTGTTTCCTGTGTTTGGGAGTCACATAAATACACCCATTTCCCCAAATCTGTCCAGGAGTGATTCCTCTATCTGTCCTTCTAATGGTTTTATACTTCCAGGTCATGTGGATAGGTCTTTCTTTTGATTTATTTTTATTTGTGAGATGAAAGTCTAATTTCACACTCCTACAGATGAAATGTCTAATTTCCCCAGCACTTTGTTAATTTTTGTTTAAATTACTGTATTATTTTATATGCATGGGTATTTTGCCTTCATGCATGGCTGTGCAGCTCATGCATGCCTGGTGTCCTGGAGGCCAGAAGAGGGTGTCAAATATCCTGGAACTGGAGCTATCATCAGTTGTGAGCCATCATGTGGGTGCTGGGAATCGAGTCCAGGTCCTCTGGAAGCGCAGCAACTGCTTTTACCCTGGGTCCATCTTCCCATTCCCACTCTGTTACCTTTTGAAAGGTATTCTTTACTGATGTACCTTTCGGGGGGACTGCATTAGTTTCATCTATATTTGCATTTTTCCCAATAAGTGCCTACATATTCCATAGTCACTGGTACTTATCTGTCCCGCGCTACCGTCTCGCCAGCAAGAACGACGCAGGACACTCGGATCCTTCTGCAGTAAAGCTTTAATACATCTTGAGAGATAGATGATCAGCTTCTGAGAGGGAGACCCCAAGCTAAGAAACCCAGCCCCTTATATAAGCCTAGGAGCTCCGAGTGAGACGTGTAGAGCCGGGATTGGTGGTTTGCTCATCACCCCAGATGACGGGGGAGGCACAGCTTAAACGGTAAACTCCAACTGACAGCAGAGGTCAGCGCCATCTTCTAATGGCGATAGCGATAGCGAGGGCGGCTCCTCACATCTCCCCCTATTCATTTATTTTTGAAGCCATAGGACACCCACAACTTTGGAGTGGAGATAGAGGTCAAATCCCCATGTGCAAATTTGGAACATGTACAAAGATCCTCTCCAGGGTCTTATCCACAGAGGGAGCCCTGACCAGTCCCGATGTCGTTTTTCTGGGGGAAGGAGATCATGACATAGAACCTTCATGCAAGATGACTTATCTCCCAGGAGAAAGTCGTTATACCGCAGACCTCTCCTGTGCAGTGCTTAGCCTTGCAACTCCTTGGGCTGCTGAAACCTACACACTCTATCCCGTGCAATGAGACTAGCCTCGTGGGGTGCAAGAGCCGGGAGGCCAGCGACCTATTGCTTTAACATGGTTAACCAAATGTCAGGGGAGGCTCCGTGTTCTAAGGCAGCAAGTGCTTGTGCCACCATCACTTTGTCTCTTTTGTTTGGGCTCTGAGCTTACACACCATCCAAAGCATCAACACTATTCCACAGCAGAGAACTAGGCTAAATGATCCCATCCCCACCCATTCCTTAAAATAAGAAAATGCAGATGAAATCCAGGAGGAGAGGCCTTCCATCAGAGAAAGATACAGACGCGTCGAATTCACTTGCAGGATCGCCACTCTCAACTCACGGAGTGTCTGCTCAAAATCAAAAGTCCAATTCTGTAATAAATGTTGAGACAGAGCTTTTGGCAGGTTAGCTGCTCTTGTAAAATTCTCATATTGTACTGAAGTGACACAAAGGCCAGGCAACTTTTGTTCACATCCCAATTGGGCCATCTGCCACAATATATCCAATTGTTCCTGAACCAAATTAATCTGTTGGTTTACCAACATCAGGCCTCCTTGTATCTGAGAATTGGCAGTGGCCTGTTTATCTAGGGCCATGGTCACAGTGGCTGATAGTTCATTAATGGTTTGAGTTGTCTGCACAGTGGCGGAAAGTGCAAGGGCCGAAGCGGTAACCAAAGCAGTAACCGCGGCGGCGGCTATCAGGTCCACAATAATAGCAGAGATCCCAAAAATCTCGCTTTTCCCTAAACAAACTCAAACTACTTGGCACCTCAACAGGAACTGGAACAAATCGAGGCATGTGCATTACCAAAGCAAAAGGGTGCTTAATAGCATCCCAGCATAATGCATAAAAACAATTCTAAGCAGAGCAATTTATTTCTTTCTGATTCTTACCTAAGGTATCATTACTCACAACCCAAATAATGGGCAGCCAAACACAAATTGGAGCAGCTGAATAATTAGTTCTCTTAAAAGGGGTATACTTAACATTGGAGGAGGACCAATCAGATGATCCAGAGCTCTGTCCCTCACTCAGACTGTTGCCTAATGCCCCTTTCCAATCAAAAGTAATCTGTCCCTTCTCACTATATCCTCCAGCAATCATTGCCATAGGAGAAAGATCAGTACAGCTTCCATTAATTCAAAAGGATTAGCATTAGATCTTTCTGGATCCATATGAATAAAATTATCCTTTAATGAAGAAATCACAGTAAAGCACAAGCTTCCTACCAATGACAAGATTCTCTCATCCTGAAAACTCTGTATCTGAGGATCTAAAGGCAAAAAGGCAAGCCCCAAATCTCTATTAGTTGTGAAAAATCTAGGGAACTCCTGGGCATTATGCATCACTGGCATCGGTAGGGGAAGGTAGACATGATGGCCCACCGTAACTCTCCCATCATACTAGGAACCATCATCCCGAGTAGGAGAGTCTTCATCACCCACTTGGCCTCCATCCTTCTTATTCTGGAGTTGTGAAGGAGCTCTTCGAGTGAGTCTTTCAGGGATCCACAGGGGGTTTTCTTCCTCCTGTGGAAAAACACACACAGCTCCCCTGGATCTTATTAGAATAGGATCCGGGCCTTTCCATTCATTAGTTAGCACATCTTTCCATTTTACAAATTCTTTTGGCCTATCAGGCTCTAAACTGTGGCGATCGGCCGCAGTGTGGCCTTGGGCATCAGAGTTCAAGAAATTAAGGGTAAAAAGTGCCATGGACACAGCAACTCTTGGTACCGAGGGTAGAACATCCTCAATACTCCCCTTTTGTTTAATCAGATGTGATTTGAATGTATGATGGGCACGTTCCACAATGCCCTGTCCTTGAGGGTTATAAGGTAGGCCAGTTAGATGGGTAACATCCATTTGCCGACAAAACTGTCAGAATTTTTGAGAGGTATATGCTGGTCCATTGTCTGTTTTTAAAATTCTGGGTTTTCCCCAAGCACTCCAGGCCTCAAGGCAATGTTGAATCACATATGAGGCCTTTTCCCTATTAGGGGCGTGGCAAACATTACACCAGAACAGGTGTCAACAGAAACATGAACATATTGAAGCCTTCTAAAAGAGGGAATATGAGTAACATCCATCTGCCACATCTGCAATGGTCTAATGCCACGTAGGTTTATTCCCACATGGGGAGCAGGTAAGAATTCACAGCAATTCTGGCATTGAGTAACAATTTCCCTAGCCTCTTTCCTGGATAGAGCAAAATGACGGCGCAAGGTCTCAGCCGTCACATGAAAGCGCTGATGGAATTCTTTTGCTGCTTGTGTGGGTAGACAAGGCAGCGGCCACCAGCTTTGTAGCCTTGTCCGCTAAGTCATTCCCTAAGGACATGGGACCTGGGAGTCCAGAATGTGCTCGGACATGGGTAATGAAAACAGGAAATCTCCTATTTAACAAGGCAGCTTGTATCTTCTGAAAGATGTTAGCAACTCTGCTGGAGGATCTTATTATTCCAGCTATCTCAAGGAGATTAACTGCATTAACCACATAAGAGGAATCTGATGCAATATTGAGGGGTCCTGGAAAAGCCTCAAGGACCTCCAGTACTATCAGACATTCTACAACTTGAGGTGAAGTTTCATTATATTGTTTAGATATAACCCTATCCTTGACCACATAAGCTCCCATACCAGTTTTCGATCCATCAGTGTACACCACAGTCCCATCTGGGAGTGGGTCTTTAGCTGTCACTTGTGGAAACACTATAGCCTGGTTTAGGGCAAACTGTAAAATTGGATGCTTTGGTAAATGATTATCAATTTGTCCTGAAAAGGAAGTAACTAAAACTGCCCAATCACTAGATGTTGCTGCCAAGGTCTGAACTTGTGCAGCAGTATAAGGCACAATCAAGGAATCAGGATCCCTGCCAAAATGCGTAACAGCTGCTTTTATTCCACGAAGAGCGAGCTGTGCAACAGCATCAGGGTACCAGTCAATAATCTTAGCAGGGGAAGCATTTGGATGAATCCAAAGTAATGGTCCATGTTGCCACAGGACTGCAGTTGGCAATTGAGCTGTCTTAAAAACACACAGATTAAAAGGTAGTGACTCCTCAATACGTTGTAATTGTGCTTCCTGTAAGGCCTCTTCCACCATCTGTAAGGCTCGGTGGGCGGCAGGGGTAAATTTTCTGGGTGAGGAGATATGAGGCTCACCCTCCAGGAGATCGAAGAGGGGTTTTAGATCAGCAGATGGAATTTTTAAAAAGGGCCTCAACCAATTTATATCTCCCAGAAGTTTCTGAAAATCATTTAATGTTTGTAAGTGGTCTTTGCGAATTTCTATTTTCTGAGGAACTATATTTTTGGGAGTAATCATTGAGCCCAAAAAGAGCCCTGGATCTGCAATTTGAACCTTTTCTGAGGCAATCTCTAATCCCCACTGATTTAATTCAGCCACCAGCATGGGAAAAGACTTTTGTAAAACATCTAACTCTTTGTGACAAATAAGAATATCGTCCATATAATGGATCATGATTAAAGATGTAAATTGCTTCCTAATTGGCTCCAAAGCCTCCTGCACATACAGCTGACATATTGTTGGGCTATTGGCCATGCCTTGCGGCAGTACCTTCCACTGAAATCTCTTGTCTGGTCCCATATGATTAAGAGAAGGGATAGTGAAGGCAAACCTTGGTCTATCCCGTGGGTAAAGTGGAATAGAGAAGAAACAATCCTTAATATCTATAATAATAAGCTTCCAATCTTGAGGAAGTGCAGAAAGCAAAGGAAGTCCTCTTTGAACAGGGCCAAAAAGATGCATCTGATTGTTAATGGCCCGCAGGTCATGGAGTAATCTCCACTTCCCAGATTTCTTCTTAATAACAAAAATGGGTGTATTCCATGGGGAGGTAGAAGGCTCTAGATGCCCCAGCCGTTCCTGTTCTTGCACTAATCTTGTGACAGCCTCTAATTTTTCAGAGGATAGAGGCCATTGAGAGACCCATAACGGCTCCTCTGTTTTCCACGGTATGGGTCGTGAAGCCTCAACGGCCCCTAAATAAAACCCAGTCCTTTTCTACCTCGATTTCCATGTTGCGTAATGGGTTTTATTCTGCCTTGTTCTTGCCTACCCAAGCCTCTACCCTTTGTATACCCCATCTTTGCCATAATGGCTGATGCCTGGGGGAGTATTCATTAGTTAGGGTCATGCCCATGGCTTGTAACACATCCCGTCCCCATAAATTTACAGGGAGTGGCAACACATAGGGGTAAAACATCCCTGTTTGCCCTCAGCATTCCGCCAGGTTAAGGCTGAGGCACTGATGGCAGGAGAGGACTGGTATCCAAGACCTTGTAGAGAATGAGATGAAACAACAGTGGGCCAAGACTTCGGCCACCAATGGAGTGAAATAATGCTTTTGTCTGCTCCCGTATCCATTATCCCTTCAAATTCTTTTCCATTAATTAACAATTTTATTGTAGGTCTCTCATTTAGGGGTATAGCCAGATAGGCTGAATCACTTCCAGAAGATCCCATAGCCCTTTTTGTAATGTGTAGGTTTCTCCATCCCCGAGGGAGGGCAGCAACACCAGTTGTGCAATTCTATCTCCCTGCTTTATAGAAAATACACCCCGAGGGCTAGAACAGAGAACTTGAATCTCCTCTTTATGATACGGGTCAACAATTCCAGGATATATAATGAGTCCCTGTAAAGTTAAGGAGCCACGGCCCAGAATAAGCCCAATGGTGGCAGGGGGCAAAGGTCCAGGGAATGGACTGGGACCGGTTGAACATTCATTTGGGGCATGAGTAAGAAGTCGGAGGCGGCACGCAAGTCCATTCCGGGGGTTCCTCGGAAGCCTCTACTTCCTCTTGATTGCTTTTCTGAAATCGGTTCCCATATTTCTGAGGGCCCTGGGACCATGGGCCCCGTGACCCGTTTTTTGATTGGGGTACCTTGGGTTCTTCAATAGGGGGCAGAAGCCTCCCTTTCATATCCCGGACTGACCTGCATTCACTAGCCCTATGATAACCTTTACCACAATGACGGCAAAGCTTCAGTTCTCTTGTTCTTTCAGGGGCTTGACAATCTTTCTTAAGGTGCCCCATTTTCCCACAATTAAAACAAGCTTTTCGACTAGATAAATCTCTACGCCTGTGCGTTTGTAAAATGGTGGCAGCTAGTCCTGCATTGGTTAGGGGTCCCCCAGCTCCCTGCACACTCTGAGCCAATCTTGTAAACCTTTGCTTTTGCGAGGGCGATAGCCGCTCGACATTCCTGGGTTGCTTGTTCATAGACAAGTTGCTCAATCAGGGGCATAGCTTGTTCTGAATCACCAAAGATGCGACTGGCGGCCTCTGTCATTCTGGCTACAAAGTCTGAAAATGGCTCTTGGGGTCCTTGGACAATCTTTGTAAGGTGTCCACTGGATTCTCCCTTTTTGTGAGGGCCTTCCATGCTTTAATAGCGGCGGCCGACACCTGACCATAGACACCCCAGATGTAGTTGGTTTGATTAAGGGCATGTTGACCCTGACCTGTCAGCATTTCAAATGTCCACTGCCTCTGATTCTCATCTTCAGCTGTGGCATTAACTCTAGCTTGTGCCTGGGCTGCATCATACCAGAGAGCCTTCCATTCCATGTATTGTCCCATGTTGGGAAGCACTGCTTTCACTGTCGTCTGCCAGTCAGTGGGAGTCATGGCAAAATTAGCAAGCCTTTCTACCTGTATTGTGGTAAAGTTAGCATTGACCCCATAATTACGAACGGATTCGGCCAATTCTTTGATTTGATTGTAATCTACAGGGGTATGTACTCTTCCGCCTTCCACATTCTCGAATACTGGAAAAGCCATTTGTATTTTTCTCCGTTCCTCTAAAGGTAAAAGGAGTCAGTACCAGTATTCAGCCGAAGCTCATACTGCGGAGGCGCTGAGGGGCGTGAGCCCGCCGGATTTATAGGTGGTGGCCTCACATTCATTTTTGTTTTCAGTGGTCGGTGTCTATCAGGGTGATATCTTTCTTCCTCATACCGTGCCACCTCCTCCTCTAGACCACCTTCTTCGCTAGAATCCAGAGTGTCAGAATCAGAATTATCTAGCTCCAAGGCTTCTAGCTCTACTGTAGGGTATAGACTAGATTCTGGCTTTTCTTTTTCTTAGATTTGTTAGGGGTGAATGATCACTCCCTTCTTTCTCTCCCCTTTCTTAACTTCTTGGGAGGGCCTTTTTCTTAGACATGTCTTTCCTTTTGCGAGCTCCCATTCTCTCACTCCGTTCAGTTTCTGACATGCTATCCTGAACTTCCTCTAAGGTTCCCTGACTTTCTATTATAGCAGGGTGACAGGCCTCATCCTCCAAGCAGTTTTTAACTAGCTTCCAAATGGCTTTGGTACCTAAGTGGAGATCTCCTTCTGCATGCTTCCTGTCTAGTTCTTTACCTAGCTTGTTCCATGAGGCCACAGTGAGGGACCCGGAACAAGCATACCATGGTGCCACTCTATCTACCTCCTTCACAAAATTTTGAAGTGTTCGTGGTGCAATTTTGAGATCTCTTTGTTTTAGCACAGTCTGTAGGGCAGTAACCACTGACTGTGACAACCCCATCGCGCTAGCGGCTTATCTAAAAAGCGGCGCTCAACTCCGTTACCAGACTGACAGCACCAGACTGACAGCACCAGACTGACAGCACCAGACTGACAGCACCAGACTGACAGCACCAGACTGACAGCACCGTTCTGTCAGCACCAGCCACGATGAAGGAGAAGGACAAACAGGACTAGCACCAAAGCCTCCACTGACCCGTCCCACGGTGATGACAAACTAAGGCCAAAGTCGAGAAAAGGGGTGTTCAGGATAAAGCATACCTCTCTGAACTTACGTCCCTGCAGTTCTGAATCCGCCCCGTCTTCCGAGGGGTCTCCCGCGGCGCCGGCGATGTTGAAGAGTTCCCGGGTTTCGGCACCAGATGTCCCGCGCTACCGTCTCGCCAGCAAGAACGACGCAGAACACTCGGATCCTTCTGCAGTAAAGCTTTAATGCATCTTGAGAGATAGATGATCAGCTTCTTAGAGGGAGACCCCAAGCTAAGAAACCCAGCCCCTTATATAAGCCTAGGAGCTCCGAGTGAGACGTGTAGAGCCGGGATTGGTGGTTTGCACATCACCCCAGATGACGCCACGGAGAGGCACAGCTTAAACGGTTAACTCCAACTGACAGCAGATGTCAGCGCCATCTTCTAACGGTTAACTCCAACTGACAGCAGATGTCAGCGCCATCTTCTAACGGCAATAGCGATAGCGAGGGCGGCTCCTCACACTATTCTCTTTTGACTAGTGGTCATTCTGTTATACACCTTTTTGAGGAAGTTTGCTCAGGTGCTTAAATCCCATTTCATGACCCCCTCATCTTGTGGTCTCTCAGAGCATGCTTCCTTCCCTAATCCCTACTTCTGCCATTTCTTAACTCTTGTATTCAACTGAATGTGTATCTTGTGGGAGTAACTTTCTAGCGTTCTACTAAGTAATTATGTGATGGAGTTGGTTGTCTATTTTGATACAAAAGGAATCACTATAATTATTACCTCTTGGTTTCATATACAATATAAGGACTTTTTTGTTTTGTTTTTGGACACAGGCTTTCTCTGTGTCTCAAACTAGCTCTTGTATTCCAGGCTGGACTTGAAATTACAGAGATGTGTCTGCCTCTACCTCCTGAGTGCTGGGATTAAAGGAGTATGCTACAGTAGCCCAGCAGGATTTTTTTAAGATGGGGTCTCATTATACAGTCCAGGTTATCTTTAATCCATTATCCTCCCTACCTCAGCCAGCACTTTCTCCAAAAACGTGGTCTTAGGCTTTGATTTGCACTGATAACACACCCAAAGTCCAGGGAAAGTGAGCATAAGGGAACACAAACTTACAATAAACTAGGCAGTACAAAAAATAAGAAAAATTATTAAAAGCTGTGTACTTTAAAAATTTTAATATGTCTTTCATAATAATAAAATGTTTTCCATAAAAAGAAAATACCTATAGTAAATTCACTTCATTAGCTCAGGAGACTATCTTTTTCATGTAGTCAATGTTTTTAATCATTTTAGTGACAATATGAGTAATTTCTTCTATTAAGGATTTTGTTATTTATAAAGTTTATGCTAAACAGTTGATGTTTTATATGTTCAAACGTTACTTTTTTGGCATTTGCTAAAAATGCTTCAAGTTTGCTACTGAAAATATCTGCCATAAACTTCCATATTGAGTACCATTATAGGAAAAACAACATAGCTGTTTTTTGGTAATTTAAGCTACTCAAGGGAAAAATGTATTTATTTTACAACTAACTCAATGCAAAGGAATTGATGAAATTACACAAATTTTTATATTTAAAAATTATAAATTTTAGGTTTTAATAGATAAACATACATTTACTCAGAAATGACTTTATCATAAATTAAATGGGGTTCCTGAAGATGAAACAATTATCTGAACCCATACAATAGCTCTGTGGAACATCAAATGAATACCTAAAAATAAGGATCTTTATGGGCATATTTCATGATTTATAAGAATACCATATAAAATGTCCTAGAAAGAAAAATATGATCAAGTTCAACTGCATTTAAGAGTTAAAAGAATACTGTCTTAGTTAGGGTTTATATTGCTGTTATGATAAAAATATTGACCAAAAGTAACTCAGGGAAGAAAGGTTTCATTTCTCATTATGACGTTTTAGTTCATCACTGAGGGAAGCCTGGGAAGGAACTCGGGACAGGAACATGGAGGCAAAGACCTCAGAAGAACTCTGCTTACTGGCTTGCTCAGCCTGTTTTCTTATATATCCCAGGACTGCTATCTGTCCGGAGGGGCTGGGAGGAGATCTGCTCAATGGGCTGGGCCCTCACACATTTGTCACCAATTAAGAAAATGTACTATAGTCTATTTCCTATACCAATCTTATGGAGGCATTTACTCAATTGAGAATCTCTCCAAACAACTCCTGATTTATGTCAATCTGGCAATAAACTAATCATGACAAATAATCTGGCCAAAGTCTAGGCAGATAATTGATGAGACAAATGGCCATATACAGAAATCAAATTGAAACTCTATTGACTAGCAAACATAGTCCTGGAAGGTGCAATGCAGGTTGTTGTGGGAGCAGTCAACAATCTTATACAACTGTGAACACTTCAAGCCACATTGCCAACATGTCAGGCAAGATGTGCCCCCGGGTGTAATCGTGCCATGTCTGTTGAGGAGATAACAAGCTGCTGGTAGGCTTCGAGTTCCATGTTACAGGAGAAAATGCATTGTACTGCCAATCTGGTCAAAACTCAATGGCTGGAGAGACCATGGGTCCTATGGGGTAACTGACTACTGTTGTTGTGCTAAATGAGCATATATTCTCAGCCTGACCAGAGAAGCTTCTCTTTGCAGTGCATGTATTGGCCCATGGCTGTTCAAGGTGCCGAGACTAAGTGAAAGTTAAGTGCTTAGCTCTTCACAGGGTATTGTATCACCCTCCTCTACGGCCTGAGAACATCAAGGAAGGGAGCGTAGAAGGAATGTAAGACTCTGATGATAGGGAGAGAGGCTAGAAATGCTACTTTCCAAACACAGGCACAGCTACTGCAATCATGAACTAAGGCAGCTGCAGATATCTTCACTGTGCATACATAATACTGGCCCTGCCAACAGTCATGGATGGAAGAGGGATTCATGCGGCCTTACCCATCCTTGGGGAACTATTGGCTATTGATAGCAGCTGTGGAAGACTTTGTTTTTCAGTTATGTACCTACTGGTAAGTTCAATAGACTCCAGCGGAGAGTTCCACACCCATTGTCTTGCAGTGGCTAGACTCAGTGGGTCAAAAACCAAAAAAGACATGGATAAGGAAAAGTGCCCTTTAAAGAGGAAGGGGGACTAGTGGGAGCAGGAGGGAAACAAAAGAGAGAAAAGGGTTGAAAGTAATCAGAATGCATTATGCATGTGTAAGAAATTGTCAAAGAAAATTTAATAAAAATAATAAAGTATTAATCAGAAGCCAAAGCCAGTTCTCTGTGAAAACCTTCATAAAAATGTGTTCTTTTCAAATTATATCAGTGACAGTGCTTGTTGATGCCCCACCTGACATCAAGAAAGAATCTGAGTTTGGTCTCCAGTGGCATAACTGCAGCAACATAGCAAAACCTCTATGTGTGAATTAATTTAATGAGTACACTGTTTACATAAAGTTCTTGTCCCATCTCAACATTTTCCACCTGTGCTCAGTTTTTGATGTCAATTTGTTTGAAGTAATAGCCTCAGGAAAGAAGAAATCTTCATCAGAATGCCACCATAGTTCTGTAGCATGTCTGGGCATTTTCTTGTTGAGTAATTGTGGTGGGGCAGCCCTGTGTGGTAGTGTCTCCCTGGGCTGTGGTGTGCAGATTTACTATAAGAAAACAGGCTAGATTTCACCAAGATGGGGCAGTCTCTAGTAGCACTCCTCCTAGTCTCTGCTTCAGTTCCCACCTCTGTGACCTCTTATTTCTCTCTACAAATTTATGGCTGAAATAAACCCTTCAGGTTTAAATAACCTCTTCAGGTTTAAATAACACTCTTCAGTTTAAGCATGGTCATGTTCTATCAACCAATAAAATCAAACTATGACATATCCTTATAAATAATAGGAGATTCATACTTCCGCATTATGAGGCTCTCACCTTAAGAAAGAATTAATCATTAATGTTTTCTAGAGTAGCATCCAACGCAAAGCCTAATCCTTCTCAAAAGCCATACTTTTTTATAAGACATCCCACTGGAGAGATGCTTCATCCATTAAGGCTGGAAACACAATTAAATATGATCATTTCCCTGTCTCCACTTCAAAGCTGCTGGTATGGGAGTTATGCCTGTAATCCACAGCTCCGGTGTGAGGCAGGCAGATCTCTGTGAGTTCAAGGCCAGCCTGGTCAACATATCAAGTTTTAGGACAGTCATTATAGAGGGACACTGACAAAGAGGTGGCAACCATGTTAGTTCCCATTTATTAATTAATTACAGGATTAAGAATATTTTTACATAAAATGATCGAAACCAAAACAAAAACTGTAGGTAGCAGTTTTTATTCTTTATAAAATATTATAAGTAATTTACACTTGAAAAATATGTGACAGTCAATTTACCAATTGTGGAATGTTACAGTCCAGTAAAAAAATATAAAGGTTATGTAGACCTAAAGAAAAATTTGACTGGTAAGTAAAAGCAGTGTAGTAGTAAAGCTATATGTAATGTTTATGCACATTCCCAAATTAATATTATTATAATCATGTAACCTGCTCATGTAGAAAGATTTAATACAATGTTTAATCACACACTTTGTGCTAAGAAAGCTTGTTTTTCTTCTAAACACTGTAGAGTGACGCTGTGGTTGTATGTATCACAGTGCCTTTATGTACCTCTTTTCAGGCTACAATGAAACAAGTACAGAGAAATGCAGAGGCAAAGCTAGTGCACCAGAAACTTGGGGTCTACAAAACCACAGCCAGAACTCTCTTGTCTTTATATATTATGCATTTTGTGTCAGCTCATTCAAACTGGTGTCTGTGAAATTCAAACCAAGAAAACATTCAGAGTTTCTCTTTCATCCTCTAACTTAAGAGAGGAATAGTAAGTCCCACCTGCCACCTCACCAGCTGCACTACAGACTGTGCCATTTGTCTGCGAGTGAGTCTGCTGCCTGGAGATGCAGTTCCTTCAGCAGCACACCCCCTGAAAGTCAACTGCATCTCCAAACAACATCCCAGCTAAAGCTCACCAGGTTAGCTGGTTGTCACTTTTGCTCTCAATGCAATCATTCTACCTGCAACTGGGGAGATTTTTTCCTCAGAGGTGAGAATTTGCTTTTAGCCTTGGGAAAGAAAGCACTTTGTAGAAATTCCATCAGATTATGCCTTTAAATGGTTTTATTAGCACTGAAGAGATTTAATCTTTGTGAACTTGATGTTTTTGTTGTGGCCTTTCATTACAGTTTACCAAGTGTTAGACACCAATACAAACTTACATATTCTTCTCCCCTTGTTCTTTACAAAAGCTTATTGAGACATTGGTGTCCCAAGTCTTTAATCCCAGCACTTGGGAGGCAGAGCCACCAGATCTCTGTGAGTTCGAGGCCAGCCTCGTCTACAGAGGGAGTTCCAGGATAGCCTCCAAAACAATACAGAGAAATCCTTTCTCAAAAAAACCAAAAAAAGGTTATTGAGCAGAGAGATACCAGCGATGAGAGCATCCACTCTCCCATTGCACAGGTGCTAGCTTAAGTGTCAGAAATGCAAAGAAAATAAAGGTCAGATCAACAAAAGAGATTGGTGCAAAAAGAAAAAGGAAAAAACAAAAGTACACGTAGTAATAGAGCTGGAGACATAGCTTGAAGGTAGAGTTCTTGCCTGCCATGTATTAGCGTCCATCTCCAGCACCCTAAGGGGAAAGAAGAATGTTTGTGTGCATGGTAAGGGTTGTGGCTGCAGCAATTGTACTACCTTGCAGAGGTCATTGCTGTGAAACATTATTTTAAGACATTTGTTTTTTTCTATGGAGAGATGTATTCTTTTATGTGTTATTTGTTTAACTCTGTGAAGCTGGGTTACTTTGCTTGCCTAAAACAGCTGATTGTCTAATAAAGAGTTGAATGGCAAATTGCAAGGCAGGAGAGGGACAAGCAGGGATGCCAGGCAGAGATAGTGAATAAATAAAAGATAATGAGAAGACAGAGGAGCAAGAGGACACCAGGGGCCAGCCACTCAACTACAAAGCAAGAGAAGAGAATAAGAATTAAAGAAAGGTATATAGGATAGAGAAAGATAAAAGTCCAGAGGCAAAAGGTAGGTGGGATAATTTAAGAAAAGCTGGCTAGAAACAAGCTAAGCTAGTGTGTGCATTCAAAGGTAAGAATAAGCCTCCATTTATTTGGGATCTGGGTGTCAGGCTCCCAAAGAGCAGAGTAAGAGTAAAACAAAACTAACTACAGGTCACTAGTTTGCTCACAACGACCTGTAACTCAGGTTCAAGGGACTTTGACACCTTCTGCTCTGTAAACACTGCTTCCAATATTATAGATACCATAGGCTGCCTTGTTCTCCAGCTGGTGCCCATATTCAGAGAGTTTGGTTATGTTCAATACTGCTGCCCCCCACACTTTATGAATTAGGGTCTCCGTGCTCTCATTAGCCTAGGTCAACTGTTTTTGCATGTATCTCCAGCAACATCTTGGCCCTTTTGCTTATTGCTCCTCCCTCTCCACAACTGAATCTCATCCATCTCATTATAGAGAATGGGCATCAAAGTCAGTTGTGATGTATCTCTGATTTCTTTCTCAGCCTATTTGTCATCTGTATATACTAGAGCTACTGATCGTTTTTAGTTAATTTTTTATCCTGTACTTTACTGAAAGTCTTTACCAGCTGTAGGTGTTCTGTGGTAAAGTATTTTGTGTCAGTTTCGCAAACTTTCATATCATCTACAGTGAATGTTTGACTTCTTCCTTTTCAATTTGCAATCCCTTGATCACCTTAGGTTCTCTTATTTCTCTAGCTAGAAGTTAAAGTACAGTGTTGAAGAGAAATAGAGTTGACAGCCTTGAATTCTTCCTGATTGTAGAGGAATCATGGTGAGTTTCTCTCCATTTAGTTTAATGTTGGCTGTCGGTTTGCATTTATCTTGTTAAATAGGTTCCTGTTTTTCCTGATCTCTCCAAGATTTTTATCATGAAGGGGTGTTGCGTTTTTTTCAAAGGCTTTTTCAGCATCTACTGTGATGATAATGTGTTTTTATCAGTTTGTTGATACGGTGGATTACATTAATGGATTTTCATATGATAAACCGTCCCTGCATACCTGTGATGAAGCCTAAATTATCATGTTTTATGTTTTTTTTCTAATGGGTTCCTTAATTCAGTTTTCCAGCATTTTGTTGAGTATTTTTGCGTCAATGTTCATGAGGGATACTGGTCTGTAATCGCCGTTCTTAGTTGTATTTTTGTGTGTCTCAGTTTCCAAGGCAATTGTAGCCTCATAAAAATATTTTGCTAATTTCCCTTTTGCTTCTATTGTGTGGAACAACTTGAGTTGTACTAACATAAGCACTTTCTTGAATTTCTGATAGAATTCTACACTGTAACCATGTGACTTGGAATTTTTTTTTGGTTGAGAGAATTTGTTGACTGCTTCTATTTCATTAGGGGTTATAGGTCTATGTACCTTGCTTATCTGTTCTTGATTTAAATATGGTTAAGTGACATCTATCCAGAAAAATGTATAATTTCTTCAGATTTCTGAATTATGTGTATTAAATCTTGTCAAATTATGCCCTACTGATTCTTTGGATGTCCTCAATGTCCATTGTCTTTTCCCCTTTTTCATTTCTGATTTTCTTAATCTGCATACTCTCTATCTTCCTTTTGGTTAGTTTTATAATGGTTTCTCTATCTTGTTGATTTTCTCAAGGATGCGACTATTTGTTGCATTGATTCTTTGTGTTGTTTTCCTAGTTTCTACTTTAGTGATTTCAAACCACAATATGATTATTTTCTGGCGTCTTCTACCTCTGGGGTGAGTTTGCTTCCTTTTTCTATGACTTTAAATTTTGCTGTTTATTCTCTAGTTTGACTATTCTCCAGTTTCTTCATTTGTGCACTTATTGCTATGAACTTTCCACTTAACTCTGCTTTCAAAGTGTCCCATATTTTGGGGTATGCTGTGTCTTCATTCTCATTATATTCTAGGAAGTCTTTATTTTCATTATTTTCTTTCTTCCTTGACCCTTGTATTGTACAGTTGAGCACTGTTCAGTTTTCATGAGTTTGTATGGTTTCTGCCATTTTTGTTGCTGTTCAATTGAACATGAAATGCATGGAGGTCTGATAAGATACAGGGGTTATTCCAATTTTTTTACATAATTGGAGTTTTGATATATTAGCAAATATGTGGTCTACTTTAGAGAATGTTCCATATGGAGCTGAGAAGAAGGTATATTATTTTTTGTTTGAATAGAATGTCTTATACATGCCTTTTAATTCCAGTTGGGTTATAATCTTTGTTTGTTCTTTTGTTTCTCTGTTAATTTTCTGGCTGTTATCCTACATACTGGTGAGAGTGGAGTGAAGAACTCTCCTACTATAAGTATATGAGGTAATATGTGTGATTTAAGATTTAGTACTGTTTCATTACCTATGTGGGTGCCTTTGTATTTGGCGCCTAAACGTTCAGAATTTAGCTTCTTCTTGATAAATTTTTCCTCTGATAAATAGGAAATGCTCTTCTTCATCTCATTTGAATGATTTCAATTTGAAGTTTAATGTTCTCAATTCTTTTTTAAATTTATATTTTTATTTATTTTTCAGTTTAAATTTAGATTAGAAAAAAGGATGCTTCACAAGTCAGTTCCAGGTTCCTCTTCCTCTCCCTCCCCTACTCCCGTGCCCTCCACCCAACCCCAATTATCCTGTCATTTCCCCAAAGAGGGTGAGGCCCTCCCTGGGGGTGTCCATAGTCTGCCATTTCATATGGGGCAGGGCCTAGATCATCCCTCAAGAGTTCAGAGAGTGCATCTCACATTGTTGGATGGGAGTCCCAAGTCCGTGTGTATACTCGGGATGAGTAATGATCTACTGCCCAAGGCTCAATAGCTTACCTAGGCCTCCTCACTGACACCCACATTCAGGGCATATTGATCAATCCCATGCTGGATTCCCAGGCTGATGCCTGGGATTCAAGAGTTAATCTTTGTCAGGTCAGCTGTTTCTGGGGTTAAACCAGCCCAGTCTTAATCCCTTTGGTCATCAGTCCTTCCTCTCTGTTACTGGCTTTCTTGAGTTCAGCTCAGTGCTTAGCCATGAGAGTGTGTCTCTTCTTCCATCAGCCACTGAATGAAGTTTCTGTTTCCCAGACTCAATGGCCATGGGATTGTAGGCTGGCTCTCCTCCAGATCTATGTCTAAATCCATATATGAGACAGTACATGCCATGTTTCTCTTTTTGTGACTGTGTTACCTCACTAAGGATGGTTTCTTCTAGTGTCATCCATTTGCCTGCAAATCTCAGGATTCCATTTTTTTCTGCTGAATAGTACTCCATTGTGTAAATGTACCAAATTTTCTCTATCCACACTTCGGTTGAGGGACATCTAGGTTGCTTCCAAGTTCTGGCTATTAAAAATAATGCTGCTATGAACATAGTGGAACAGACATCCTTGTTGTATGAATGGGCATCTTTTGGATATATGCCTAAGAGTGGAGTTGCTGGGTCTTGTGGTCGGTTTATTCCCATTTTTCTGAGGAATCTCCATACTGATTTCCAAAGTGGCTGAACCAGTTGGCACTCCCACCAGCAATGGAGGAGTGTTTCACCACATCCTATCCAGCATAAATTGTCTTCGTTTTTGCCATTCTGACAGGAGTAAGATGATATCTCAGAGTTGTTTTGATTTGCATTGCCTGATGGCTAAGGATGTTGAACACTTTCTCATGTGTGTCTTAGTATTTTAGACACCCCTATTGAGAATTATCTATTTATTTATGTATGACACTTTTTAATTGGATCATTGGAGTTTTGGAACTTGCTTCTTGAGTTCTTTGTAGTTTTGAGTTTATCCCTCTGTCAGATATGGGCTTAGTGAAGATATTTTTACCATTCTGTGGACTGCCTTTTTGCCTTGTTGGCTGTATCCTTTGCCTTACAGAAGCTTCTTAGTTTCAGGAGGTCCTTTGTTCATTGTTGATCTCACTGTCTGTGCTACTGAGTGTTATGTTCAGGAAGCAGTCTACTGTACCAATTCATTAAGAGTATCTCACACTTTCTCTTCTAAGAGTTTCAGTGTGGTTGGATTTATGTTAAGTCTTTGTTCCATTTGGACTTAAGTTTTGTAGAGCAATAGACATGGATCTACTTGCAGTCTTCATGCCAATATCCAGTCATGCCAGCACCATTTGTTGAAGATACTTTCTTTTTTTCATTAGATAATTTTGGCTCCTTTGTTAAAAATCAAGTGTTCATAGGTGTGTGTGTTAAAATCAGGGTCTTCAATTCGGTTCCATTCGTCTGCTTACCAAGTTTTGTTCAAATACCAAGCTGTTTTCAGGACTGTAGCTCTGTAGTCAGGTATAGTGATGCCTCCTGAAGTTCCTTCATTATATAGGTTTGTTTTGTTATCCTGGGTCTTTTGCTTTTCCATATAAAGTTGATTATTGTTCTTTCAAGATCTCTGAAGAATTGTGCCAGAATTTTTATAGGGATTGCATTGAGTCTGTAGACTGCTTTTGAGAAGATTGTCATTTTTATTATGTTGATCCTACCAATCCAAGAGAAAGGGAGAGGTTTCCAGTTTTTGATATGCTCTTTGATTTCTTTCTTTAGTGACTCAAATTTCTTGATATACAAGTCTTTCACTTCTTTGGCTAACGTTTTTCCTTAATATTTTATGCCGCTTATGTGTATTGTAAAGTGTGATGATTCTCTGATTTCTTTCTCAGCCACTTAAGCATCTGTATATAATAGGACCACTTATTTTTTGAGTTAACCTTGTGTCCTGTAACTTTGCTGAAGGTGCTTATCGTCTCTAGGAGATTCTCGGGTCACTTATATAAACTATCATATCATGTGCAATAGTGAAAGCTTGACTTATTCTTTTCCTATTTGTATCCACTTGATCTCCCTTTTTTTTCTTCTTGCTCTAGCTAGAACGTGAAGTGCAGTATTGAAGCGATATGGAGAGCGTGGACAGCATTGTCTTTTTCCTGATTTTAGAGGAATTGCGTTGAGTTTCTCTCCATTTAGTTTGATGTTAGCTGTTGGTTTACTGTATATTGGTTTTAATTATGTTCATGTATATTTCTGTTGTCAATTATCTGTCTTGGACCTTTATAATGAAGGGATGCTGTATTTTGTTTAAGGCTTTTTCATCATCTAGTAATATGATCATGTGGTTTTTCTTTTGCAGTTTGTTTATATGGTGGATTACATTGATAGATTTTCTAATGTTGAGTCATTCCTTCCTTCCTGGGATGAAGACTACTTGATCATGGTGGATGAGTTTTCTTTCTTTTTCATGAAGGTGTATTAAAGGTCATTTTCTTATGCTTCATCTGCATTGGGGTGTTCAGATTTTACTGTGTAGAATCTGTAGACTCTGGTGGTGTTGTATTTGTTTTTTCGGCGGCTGATTGTGTTCTTATTCTGCCTTTTCCCCATCACTCACTTCTTCCAGTGGGTATAGAAACAGTCTCTTCCTCTCCTGATAGGTAGGAGACCAGGGTTCCCTTTCGGTGTGGGCAAGCAGATCCAATACTCTCTGGGCTCTGTTCTCTGTCCCTAGCATGAGTGTGGGGTGGAAGTGGGCAAGCTCTCTCTCAGGCTCCTGGTAACTTGGTCACTTCAAGTACAATAGTTTAGAGGTATGGAGTGAGTGGACAGCTTCTCTTGTTCCTGATCTTAGAGGAATTGCATAGAGTTTCTCTCCTTTCAGTTTGATGTTGGCAGTTGGTTTGCTGTATATATCTTTTATTATGTTAAGGTATGATCCTGTTATCCCAGATCTCTCCTAGACCTTTATCATGAAGCTGGGTGTTGGAATTTGTCAAGATTTTCATCATCCATTGTTTCTCATTTGTTTATATGGTGGATTACATTGATGGATTTACATATGTTGAACAAACCATGAATGACTGGGATGAAGCCTACTGGATCATGGGGGATGTGTTTTCAGATATGTTCTAGGTCCGATATGCCAGTATTTTGAGTAGTTTTGTATCAATGTTCATGAGGAATAGTGGTGTCGAGTTCTCTTTCTTAGTTGTGTCTTTTTTGGCTTGGGTATCAAGGTTATTCAAGCCTCATAGAAAGAGTTTTCAAAGAATACTTTGAGAAGAATTTGTATAATCTCTTCTTTGAATTAGTGGTAGAATTCTCCAGTGAAGCCATCTGGCCCTGGATTTTTGATTGGGAGACTTTTGATGACTGCTTCTATTTACTTAGAAGTTATAGGTGTATTTCAGTTCCGCATCTCTTCCTGTTTTAATTTTTGCAAGTGATATCTATCCAGAAAATTGTCCATTTCCTTTTGATTTTCAAATTATGTAGACTACAGGTTTTCAAAATATGACCTGATGATTCTCTGGATTACTTCAGTGTCCACTGTTATGACCCACGTTTCATTTCTGATATTGTTAATTTGCATGTTCACACTCTGTTGTCTTGTAAGTTTGGATAAAGGTTTATCTATCTTGTTGATTTTCTCAAAGAAGCAATTCTTCATTATATTGATTTTTCATACTGTTTTCTAGTCTACTCCACCTGGATGAATTTGCTTCTTTGTGTTCTAGAGCTTTCAGTTGTGCTGTTAATTCTCTAGTGTAAATATTATCCAGTTTCTTCGTGTGGGCCCTTTATGCTATGAACTTTCATATACCCACTGCTATCAAAGTGTCCCATAAGTTTGGGCATGTTGCATCATCATTCTCATTGAATTCTAGGAAGTCCTTCTTTTTATATCTTCATTGACTGGAATGGTGCAATTGTGCATTATTCAACTTCCATGATTTTGTGATGTTTTCTGCAATTTGTGCTGTTGTTGAATTCCAATTTTAATGCATGGTGATCTGATAAGTTGCATGGAGTAATTCCAATTTTTTGGTACCTGTTGAGATTTGATGGTGCCAAGTATATGATTGATTTTTTTGAAAAGGTTCCATGTGGTGATGAGAAGAAGGTATATTATTTTTTCTTATTGGGTCGAATGTTCTACAGATGTCTGTTAATCCCATTTGGATCATAACTTCTATTAGCTCATTTGTTAAACTTCTGTGTGGTAATTCCTGTCAATGTTGAGAGTGGGAGTGTTGAAGTCTCCCTCTATAAGTGTGTGGAGCATTATATGTGATTAGATTTTTAGTAATGTTTCTTTTATGAATGTGGATGCTTTTGTATTTGGTGCATTGATGTTCAAAATTGAGACTCCATCTTGAGGCATTTCTCCTGTGATGAGTATGAAGTACCCTCCTTCATCCCTTTTGATTGATTTCATTTTGAAATGTAATTTATCAGATATTAGGATTGCTACCCCGTTTGTTTCTTGGGTCCATTTGATTGGAAAATCTTTTCCCAACCTTTAACTGTGAGGTAACATCTGTCTTTGAGGCTGAAGTGTGTTTCTTGTATCCAGTTTGTTTGCTATTTCTCTTTATGGGTAAATTAAAACCATTAATATTGTGGGATATTAATGATCATTAAATGCTCATTATTGTTTCTTTAGGAATAGTAGATGCTTGTGGAATTATATGTGGAGTTTCACCTCTTTTCTTTTGGCTGTTTGTAAGGTAGAATTATCGATTGCCTGTGTTTTTCTGGTTGTAGTTAACTCCTTTGTGTTGGTGTTTTCCTGCCAGAACCTTTGAAAGGCTGGGTTAGTGGATATGTAATATTTAAATGTGGATTTGTCATGGAATATCTTGTTTTCTCCGTGTATAATGATTAAAAGCTTAGCTGGGTATAGCAGTCTTGGCTGGCATGTGTGGTCTCCCCCTGAATGGGGGTGTCAGTGAGGAGGCCTAGGTAATCTATTGAGCCTCAGGCAGTAGATCAGTATTCATCCCAAGTATACACATGAATTCTCACCCTGAACTCTTGGGGGGAGGGTCTAGGCCCTGCCCTGGATGAAATGACAGTCTATGGACACTGCCATGGAGGGCCTCACCCTCCCTGGGGAAATGAGAGGATAATAGGGGAGTTGGGGGAAGGCATGGGAGGAGGGGAGGGAGAGGGACCTGGAACTGGGTTGTGAACCAACCATGTTTCTAATCTAAATTTAAACTTAAGAATAATTTAAACAAATTTAATAATAAAAAATCTATCCAGGACCTTCTGCCTTTCAGAGTTTCCATGGAGAAGTCAGGTGTGATTCTGATAGGTTTTGCCTTTATATGTTATTTGGCCTTTGTCCTTTGCTGCTCTTAATATTCTTTCTTTATTCTTTATCTTCAGGGTTTTTACTATTATATGGCAAGGGGATTTCCTTTTTTATTCTACTCTATTTGCTATTCTGTAGGCTGTTTTTACTTTCATTGGCATGTGTTTCTTTAAGTTGGGAAAGTTTTCTTCTATGATTTTGTTAAATATTTTTTCTGTCCCTTTGAGGTGGATTTTTTCAACTTCTTCTATACCTATTAATCCTGGGTTTGGTCTTTTTCACAGTGTCCCAAGTTTCCTGGATATTTTGAGTTAGGGATTTGTTGAACATAAGATTTTCTTTGTTTGATCAAACTATTTCCCCTAGTACAGCTTCAACACCTGAGATACTGTCTTTCATCTCTTTTATTCTGTTGGTTATGCTTGCACCAGTAGTACCTGATCATTTCCCCAGTTTTTTCATTTGCAGCATTCCTTCAGACTGTGTTTCTTTTTGTTCCATATTTCAGCTGTCAATCCTTGTACTCTTTGAATTGTTTTTTCTAATGTTTGTTTTGTCTTTTGCGCTTTCTCGCATTTGTTTAAGTTTTTCTTCCATTTCTTGCATTTTCTGCATTTTTTGATTGTTTTTCCTCCATTTCTTGCAGTTCTTGTATTTTTTGGTTTGTTTTTTCTTCCTTGTATTTAAGGGATATTCTCATATCTTCTTTGAGGGCCTGCATCATTTTCGTGAAGTTGCTCTTAAGGTATTCCTTATCAGCTTCTTCCTTTAGTTTCTGGTGTTGTCATATTGGCTTTTCTGTTGGTGGGTGAGTTTTTGTATTAGATCCTCCCCATAATTTCTTTCTTTGGGTGCAGAAGGAGTCTCTTCTTCCCCTGGTGTTTATATGACCCCTTTCATGTAGGTGGGAGCAGGTCCAATATCATGGTGGCTTTCATCTTGTGTGGATGGAGGCCACCCTAGTATCTGGACCTTATCAAACTTTGGGTATGCTGGAGACTTGCCTCATCTGTCCCATGGGTTTAGACTGGGTCTTGGACACTGGCAGTCTCTGGTCGGCCTGAATCCCATTGTTGTGGGATCCAGATCAGCTGTGTACAGTCTTCAGGTCTCCGGTGGTTCTTCTCAGGCCATCAGAAGTTAGGATTTCCTCACCTCCCTTGTTCCATGGGTGGAGACTTGATCATGGAAACAGGCAGTCTCTGGGGGGCTGAATCCTATCCGGCTGGGATCCATGTATGCTGTAAGCATTCTTCAACTCTCTGGTAGTACTCAAGAAGTATAATTTCATAGAGAGAACATTATCAAGAGAAATTTCCATGATGTAATGGAAGGTTGTTTAAACCCATGAAAAAAAGCTTCCTTTAACAAGTTCCATTGGCTTTGTGGCTTATCTAACAAGCATACATATAACATGAAATAATTCAATCATGAAAATTCTGATGAAATTTCCCTCCAATATGCCTAAAATCCCTCTCAAGATTTATCAGGTTCAAAATTTAGAAAGTCTGGCATCCATTGTTTTACATGCTGTATTTAAGATACTCTCTGATTAGAAGTAGAATAATAGGTAGCACAACACCTTATATTTTAAGGTAGCATTTGATAAAGAAATTCAAGGAAATCTCTACTAGGGCAGAAATCCATCTACATATCAAAAGATTCAGAAGGTATTCCAATGTCACGCTTGTATATTGTACATGTAGGTTACCATATCTGCTATTAAAGCTTTCCCAATTGAAAGAACGAAAACTGTGGTATCTTGTAGAAGCCACATACAGACACAAACTGAAAAGGATTTGGGGTTAACACAGGTTATATTACAATGATCAGAACAGATAAATTACCATTCTCTATGTATGTATGTATATATATATATATATATATGTATGTATGTATTAGTGAGAACATGTAAGACAGTTGTCTCAAAATATAGAGATAAGTAATTTCTTCAGAGAGTTGACATGAATAAAAATCTGTTGAGACCTCCAACCTTGTCAACATGAATCAAGGACATTGTCACAAATATAATGGCTTCATAGACTAAGGTTTATAAAGAGACAATGTATAACCTGTACTGCCACAGATAGGGTGGCCTTTTTTCATGGGATTTCAGCAAATATCTCAAAAGCAATCAAGATGCCTCTTTAGGCTCATTTGTTATGGAAGGGAAAATCTTCTTGTGATATATAAAGTATACCCCAAGCAAATCTACTATGGATAGAGAAAAACATCACTTCTTGGTGCTTTTACAATGGATTAAATGTGAGTATGGGTGTGAGTTTTGTATTCTACACTCATGCCTATGAGTGTCTGTCTGTTGACCAAAGCATATGTCACTGTACACACTTTGTGAAATTATCGAAACATATATCATGGTTCCAATAATTCACGTGAAAATGAAATATATTTGTTATCATTAAATATTTTACTCTACCTAAGGCAATATCCACTGTATAACCTTAGAGATCAGCATGAATTGGAGGTGTGTATCCTGACATTAAAGTATATGGTGGTTTAAAGTCTATATACCACAGTGAATAGTGTAGTTTCCATGTGGTTATGAAGAATTCAGAAATTTCTTACTTAGAAAATCAGAAAGTACAGGCTCACAGTTCCTTTGGTGCACACATTTAGCAGAAAAGCAAATTTTATCAAGCCAGGATTCTATATGACTCAATGTGTAACTCTGTGTCCCCTTCATACATCCTCAGCAGAGAACAAAGAACTCCCAACTACTCAGAATCACATAGAGTGTCCCTGGATGATTCTGGCCTCTGTAAATCCTCTGCTACTTGGGCTCTTAAATTTTCTGGATTATTCTGGCCTCTTCTCTTGAAGTTGTGGCCACATACTTCTTTTATGAACTTTGATTTTTGTATAATTTTAATTATTTGATTATAATACTCCCTCTCTGTGTGGACAAAAACTTCCCTATTTAGGCCTGAATTTCCTTCAATTTTTACAAAATTTTATCAGTATGACAGCCTTATCTGAAGCTAAAATGTCCAAAAACTAATATACCAAAATATATGGGTGAAATATAAGGAGGCCACTAACCTTCACAGAAAAGCACAAAAACTAAGGGTATTCTCCATTTGGAAAACTACACCACACACTATAGTGTGTGGGTGTTTGTGTGTGTGTGTGTGTGTGTGTGTGTGTGTGTGTGTGTCTGTGTGTGTGGGGGTCGGGTCCACCAAGAAACTGGAATTTTACAGTGATGCATTTACTTTCATGTGTCCTGTAATGAAGACATAGAACATACCCTTGAGACAGCAGAAGTAAAAATAGAAATTCGTAGCTTCTGGTTAAGTCTAGGAGAATATATTGTGAGGTCATGAATGTGTGGTTGTTTTAGAAATGAATGGTGTATTAGATTGTGACAGAGAGATACATCATAAGTGGACCTCCTTAAATTAAGAAGCTTCTGTAAAGCAAAGGACACTGACAACAAGACGAAAAGGCAGCCCACAGAATGAGAAAAGTTATTCACTAACCCCAAATTTGACAGAGGGCCGATCTCAAAAAATTAAAAAGAACTCAAGAAGCAACTCTCCAAAACACCTAAGGATCAGATTAAAATTGTGCTACAGAACTAAATAGAGAATTCTCAATAGAGGTGCCTAAAATGGCTGAAAGGCACTTAAGAAAGTGCTCAATATCCCTAGACATCAGGGAAATGTAAATCAAATAACTCTGTAATACCATCTTAATCTTGTCAGGATGGATAAAATCAAAATCACCAATGACAGTTTTTGCTGGAGGAGATTTGGAGAAAGGAAACATTCCTCCACTGTTAGTGGGAGTACCAACTTTTACAGCTAATTTGGATATCAGTATGGAGATTCATCATGAAATGGAATCTACCAAAAGAACCAGCAATTCCATTCGGTTCCAGTATTTTCATAGCAGGATTATTTGAAATATCCAGAACTTGGAAGCAACCTAGATGTCCCTCAACTTAAGAATGGAAAGGAAATATGGTACAGAACAAAACAATGGAAACTTGAAAATTTCAGGCAATTGCATGACACTAGAATAAACCATCCTGACTGAGGTATCACAGTCACAAATAGACTAACATTGTATATACTCACTCATATGTGGATTTTAGGCATAGTTCAGGGGAGTGCTAGGCTACAGGCCCAGGTTCAGAAAATGTGAGGAACAGACCTTTCAACCAACGACTGATGGAAGAAAAGGCAGACACCCATAGCAAAACACTGAGCAGAACTCAAGGAGCTCAGTGACAAAGAGGGAGGACTAATGAGCATAGGTGTCAAGACTGTGCTTGTTTAACCCACAGAAACAGCTGACCTGAACAAGCAGGACATCTTGAACCATAGACTGGCAACTTGGAATCCAGCATGGGATTGATCAAATCCCCCTGAATGTAGGTGTCAGTGAGGAGGCCTAGGCAATCAATGGGAACTTGGGTAGTAGATAAGTATTTATCCCTGTCATACAAATGGACTTTTAGTGCCCATCCAAACATAAGAGATGCTCTCTCTTAGCCTCAAAAATTGGGGAGGGACTAGGCCCTGCCATGGAAGAAATGACAGACTATGGATATCCCCCATAGAGTGCATCTACCTCCCTGGGGAAAGAAGTGGGGATTGGGGAAGGGGGCATGAGGAGGTTGATGGGAATGGGAGTGTGTGGGAGGAGAGGAGGGAGAGGGACAGGGCTCTGTGATTTACATGTGAACCAACCTTGTTTCTAATTTATATTTCAAAATAAAAAAGACATAAAAATGAGTAAAATTCCATTGAGAATTCACTATTTAGTTCTGTATCCCACTTTTAAATTGAATTGTCTGGTGTTTTGGTCATAAGCTTCTTCATTACTATGTATATATTGAAAATCGCCCTCTTTAATCTGTGGGATTTGTGAACATCCCTTTGCATTCAATGGGCTGTCATTTAGTCTTCTTGAGTGTGTCCTTTGCCATGCAGAAACTTCTAATTTTCTGGTGGCCCCTTTTAATAATTGTTGATCCCAGCATCTGTGCTACTGATGTTATGTTGAAGATGTGGTCTTCTGTGACAATTCATTCATGATTATCTTTGGCTTTCTCTTCTAAGAGGCTCTTTCAGTTTGGCTGGATTTTGTTTAGGTCTTTTTTTCAATGGAATGTAAGTGTTTTCAATAGGAAAATCTAAAATGTCTAAAAGATACTTAAGAAATTGCTCAACATAATTAGTCATCAGGAAAATGAAAATCAAAACATCTCTGGGATAGAATCTCACAACATTCAGAATGGCAAAAAAACAGCAATGGCTTTTGAAGCCAGAGATAATGTGTAGAAAAGGGAACACTCCTCCATTACTTGTGGGAGTACACATTTCTTCAATGACATTCGCAGATATTATGGCACTTTGCTAGGCTACCGCAAGATCCAGTAATTCAAATCTTAGGAATATTAGCGAAGTATGTAAATTTGATGTATGTGATCAACTATGTTCATAGTAGCACTATTTGTAATAGCAAGAATCTGGAAATACCTAGATGACCCTTAATGAAGAAGGGATTAAGAAAATATGATACAATTAAACAATTGAGTAATAATCAGTGAAACCAAAACAATGAAATCTTGAAATTGGCAAGCAAATGGATGAAATTAGAAGAAAATTTCCAGGTTGAGGTAACCCAGAAACAGAAGTGAAACATGGTATATACTCACTAATATGGATATCAGACATATAGCAATTGATACCCAGCCTACAACCCCCCTATATAGAAGGTAGGAAAAATTAGAGTATTCATGGTGCCCCATAGAAGGAGAAAGGGATAAGATATCCTGATCACTTTGAGCAAGCAGAGGGAAGGAGAAGAAATAGGAAAAGGAGGAATGTAGAAGAGAAGTAGGGAGAAGAACATGAAGTATCAGAAGATTGAGTAGTGGGTAGAATAGAGGAAAGCATCAAAAGAGACACCTTAATAGAGGGATCCATTGTAGGTTTAAAGAGATATATGGCAGTAGGGAAATGTCTAGATATTGACAAAGATAAACCCACCTAAGAATCAAAGCAACAGTGGAGAGGCAAATTTAAATACTCTTAACCTACACTGATATTGATGACTACCTTAAATGCCATCATAGAGCCTTAATGTAGTAGCTGATGGAAGCAGAAGCAGATATCTGCAGCTAAGGACTGAGTAAAGCTAAAATTCCAGTTGTAGAGAGCTAGGAGTGATGAGCCAAAAGTTCAATATCAGGCTGGGGGAGCCCACAGAAATAGCTGGTATGAACAAGTGGGAGCTCATGGCCCCCAGACTTGCAACTGGGGAATTAGCATAACTCAACCAGGTCTCCTGAACGTGGGTGACAATTAGCAGGCCTGGGCAGTACATGGCTCTTCTGACAGTGAAGCCAGCATTTATCACTAGAGCATGAATTGACTTTGGGATCCCTTTCCCCATGAAGGGCTGCACTCCTAGGTTAGATACATATCCCAATGATGAGTCAGACTTAGAACACTCCAAGGATGATGGCCTTATCAACTCTGAGGAGTTGATGGTGATGCAGATAGGGGATTAATGAGGGGCATAGTAGGATGGGAGGGAGAGGGAACTTGGACAGATATGCAGTATAAGGTTGCCTGTAGTTTCAATAAAAATAATCTTTGAAAAACTAAATACATCTCTTGTCTATGATACTTATGGCCTCAACCTCATTCCATTAAAGTGTGATTTTCCCATGTCTCCAGTGTTCAGTATTATTTTAAGCTATTGTCTTTAGTTTGACAAGACTAAGGCTGATGTCGAATGTGATTTTTCTCTAAATTGTTCAGCATAGTATTTATGAAGAAAATTAAAAGCATCAAAGCAGAATGTCAAAAACACCTGGGAAAATTGGATACATTAGGTATAGTCTTGACCATTAGGATTAATGCAGGCTTTAAATGAGTCCACAAGTTCCAAAATAAACATGTTGTATTAGGAAAGCATTTACAAAAGAAGTAGTAAATAACTGTCATGGTCTTCCTGCTCTAAAAGATGCAGTCTCCACTTTTCTGAAGCTCTCACCACAACACAAGATAGTGAAACAACACCTGCTTTTACATATATAGAATCACATATACACACCTAAAATCATGCCCCTACTATGTGACCACCACCACATTGTCACTGCCAAAGCAATGTGCAACTACATTTCCCTGGTTTGTCTAAATAAGGGAATATCAAGTATTGGCCAGGAGAAAGTTAAAACTTTGTAAAAATTTAGACCTACAAAAAGACAGAACAGCATTAAGCAATATAAACACACTAAACATCCAGTCCCAGGTTAATGACATATTACAGAGTTTACTCTAGCATCTGTCCTATTCTTGAAAGCATAATTATTGTACCTAATATGCCTTAGGTAAGGTAAGAGAAGATATTAGCTCTAACTATGTAGTCTTCAACCTGATAAACGACCTGAGAAGGAAAATAGCATTATAAGGATAAACAGGAAGTGAAACAAGGTAACTTCCTAATAGTGCAAGTAATGACAGAAAAAGCAGACTACCTGTGCAGACACCCAAGATTTATAATAATTTTGGGACATCCAACTTTGCCTAAGACATAGAGTATCTGAGTATCTGAGAGACTGTCTCAGAAGCAAGAAAATTTGAAAGAATATCCTACCACTAATTGGCAAGTTTCAGCAGACTCTTTAGGTTTACTTCCCGTTAGCCCAGTTACAACAGCATGTACAATGTCAGCAGCTGAGACAGATGCATTTCTTTGCCTAAAGGCCATTAATGCCATGAAAAGCAACTCCAAGTGGAGTGACATCAGTACACATCATACTCTCTGGAACAGCTTGGTGAAGTCTGAAGTAATTTTGTATTTTGTCAACAGAGTTATAAATTATTAAATCATTTAAATGCCATATTCTATTGTTTTTGTAGTATTTGAAGATGAAGCATCTTTGTTGGGTGCACCTCTGAGTACATAGAGACCCTAAATAACTAAAATCATTAGGTACATGAAGCATTGGTAATTGTAAACTTTAGTAATTAGAAACATCTATTCCTCACTGACTGAAGCTTCCCACATAAATATGGACAATTTTAAACAGATGTGCAACGTATAGACAAAGACATCAAATTTATAACTACATACATATATATTTAAATCTTTGATCAGAGTAGAACTGAAATATCTTTACCAGAGATAGTACTTTATAGTTAAAAATGAGGAAATTTTAATAAATTGTATCAATATGCAAAATATTATGCAGATATGTAGATACATACATAAAATGATGAACAAAATTTTCATTTGTTCACAAAAATGATAAACAGGAAGAGGCAACTTCACAATATAACAAAAACAATTTCAAGTTTGAGACAATATAAAAAATACTCAAGATGGGAATGCAAAATTAATTTTATATGAGTATCAATATTCAATATACAATATCAATAGAGCTAATATTGCTAAAATTCTTCACAGGTAGATACATTAATCTACCTATATACCATACCATATATTCGTTATGTATTTCTAGAAGAGATTTCTTAATTTGAACTTAATACTCCATTCCCAATCACACACAACTAAACAGCAACTATAAACAGGTGACAATTTTCTATATTGTAGGGAAAACCTAAACACCATCTAAGCCAACTGTAGTGAACATGGTAATTGTTTTCTTAGAATTACTACCAGGTGATGGTGACTCTATGGGATACTGGAGAAAAACAAAGCTAAAGAAATTATTAGTCTCAAAGGCTAGTTTAACATTTGTAGCTGGTCTCTGAGACCGAGGTGATACTTGTCTGAAGTTCTTATCTAAAGCTCTGTCCAGAGTGTTATAAGAAGGTAGACCTTCTCAGCTATCTATTCTGGAAATGTGTAGATCAGTTTTACTCCAAAACCAATACAGAGTGATATAGCATTTCAAAGACATCATGTTGAATCAAGTAGAATCAATATTGTGGGGCACCATCTTCTTTCTGGAGACATTAAAGAATGCTGTCAAGACATTTTATTTTACATTGTTGAAGATTTAAACATTAATATTAAAATGGAAAGTTTAAATCATATAGGTTTACATAGAGAAAGATATCAATACTGATGAAAATATTATGAGAAAATTTTGAATTTTTCCAGAGATAAGAGTTTTGATAATAATAAACCTTAGATTTAGTTTTCTGTTGCACACCAGTTGACTCCTCTGATATGAGACAGAAAATCTGGTTTTATTAACAGCAAGCTTGAATATAGAGGACCACCATAAATAGGGAATACTATTAAACTTGGAAGAAAAGTGGCATAGGTGCTTAGGTAGTGTAGTTTTTCCCTGTATTAAATGTCAGTACCATAAGTCAGATTCTTCTTTCTTTGGTGATTTTTTTGGATAACTAGCAGGACTTTTTTAGTCATTTACATGGTTGGTGACTTTTATCTTCTTGAAGATGGTTATTTTCTGTTTTCCTACAAAGAAAGGTAACGCCCAAAAATTTTGTTTCCTTTCAACTTGTGGGATTTACATTGGTGGATGACCTATTATTGTTCACATGAAAAGTTTTCTTCTGTTTTAATCGACTTGTGGTTATCATTGATGATATCCATAGCTTTTCTTCTACTGCCGATAGAAACATGAAACACCTAACCAAATGTAGCAAGTATCATGAATTTATTCTGAGACAATATATTCTTCAATTGGATAAGCTGATTTAGCTCGGAAGGATATTTTGTCCAATGATTTCCCACAGCTGATGTTTCTTTCTCATTAAGAAAATTCAATGTTAGAAAAGCATTCCCTATTTTTCTTTTTAGTTTGGAACTTTTTAAATTTTATGTTGTAGAAACACTCTTATTAAATATCCATCACCCCATTATCTCACCCTCCCATTCTTCCTTGGTTCCTACTGAACCCCCAAACAAGACCCCACCCACTTCCCTGGGAGAGTGAGGCCCTCCACGGGTGATCATCCAAGTCGATCACATCACTTGGCGGAGTGCCCAGGCCATCGTTTGTGTATCTGGCCTGCAGTATTATCCTTCCACAGGATATGGGCTCCCAAAGTCCATTTGTGTCCTAGGAATAAACACTGGCTCCACGGTTAGAGGTTACTTAGTATGCCTTGGCCTCCAACTGCCACACATTTTCAGAGGGCATGCATATGTCCTTTATTGATCACCCCATGCACTTTATGACTACGGTCTCCGTGCTCTCATTAGGTCTTTTTGTGAGTATCTACAGCACCATCTTGGCTCATTTGCTTATCACTTCTCCCTCTCTGCAACTGGATTCCAGCAGCATGGTTCAGAGTTTAGTCTGGTCATCCTTTGCTCTATATCTAAAAATCACATATGAATAAGTACATACCATGATATTCTTTTTGTCACTGGGTTACCTCACTCAGGATGGTTTCTTCTGTTTCTGCTTAGATTAGAAGCTGGGTCAAGGCTCTAGGAATATTAACCCAGGTAGTCATAAATATCATGATAGAGGAAGGGCATCAGAGGCAGTTTCTCCACCATTGCCTAGATTATTACTTGGGGTTATCCCTGTGGACCATCTACCCTTTCCTCTTTGTGAGAATTCTAACAAATTATGTATTGGCTCCCATTATGAAGGCGTCTACATGTGTGACCTCCTCTAAACTGCCACTGTCACCATTCTCCTCTTCTCCCCCATTTTCCCTGTCTCCTCTTTCCATCTTCGTCCTCTTTCCCCCATCCTCCCATATGGCTCAGAGGTGCCTGTTAACCTCCACTTTTTCTAGAAAGCATGCATTCTTTTTGGTGGTCCTCTTTGTTTCATAGCTCCTCTGGTAGTGTAAACTTTAGTCTGGTTATCCTTTGCTCTATGCCTAAAAATCATATATGAATAAGTACATACCATGATATTCTTTTTGCCATTGGGTTACCTTACTCAGGATGGTTTCTTCTAGTTCCATCCATTCGCCACATATTCTTTATCCACTCTTCGGCTGAAGGACATCTCAGTTCTTGCTATCACAAAAAAGTTGCTTTGCTCATATTTGAACATATATCCATGTTGTTTGTGTGTGCATTCTTTGGTTGTATGACTAGGAGAAGAACTTCTTGATCTTGCGGGAGCCTCATTCCCATTTTCTTGAGAAACCGTCATACTGCTTTATAAAAGGATACACAAATTTGCATTTCCAATAGCAATGGAGAAGTCTTCCTCTTTCTCCACATCCTCTCCAGCACAGACTGTAATTGGTGCCTTTTATTTTAGCCATTCTGGCTCTTATAAAAACATATGTTAGAGTTGTTTTGATTTGCATTTCCCTGATGGCTAAGGATGTTGAGAACTTACTTGTTAAGAGAAGCTTTTTCTTTTGCTAGCCGCTTTGGTTTATCCCCCGCCAGTCGCCTGGGCTCTGCCGAGCCAGCCTGGTTCTAGATCCGCATGAGTCCCAAATAAACACACAGGAGGCTATATTAATTATGAAGCTGTTGGCCTGGTTTGTCTCTTACTGGCTAGCTCTGCCTTAAGTAATTACCCCATAATTGTTAATCGAAGTATGTTTCTTACCAGAGAATAGTTCCCGGCGTCCAACCCCCATGGCATCACATGTTGACTCTCTTGTGTTTCCCCTTCCCAGAATCCTCCTCGACTCCTAGTCCCTCCTATCTAGGTTTTCTATTGGCCAGACAGTACTTTACTGACAAATGCACAGGCAAATAACAGGACTTCCCCAACATCTCCTCTTTTCTGTTTAAACAAAAGAAAGGTCTTAACATTAACATAGTCAAATTATATACAACAGAACAGTTATCAAGTAAGAATACAGTTACAATATTTTGTCTATCAACATTTAGCAAGATTTAAAGAAAATATCATCTATCTCATTCTTGTGAGTCCAAAGTCCTATATGTACCTTATCTTTTATCATAACTAAGGAAAACTATAATTATAACTATCTGTCTTCAACTCCATCAAAGACCACAGAAGGATAATATATAAACACTAGGATTGACAGAGACATCTTACTGCCTGGACAGTCACCCAAAGTTCCTCTGTAACGGTGGGGCATCCATCTTCACCCCATAGGCCACAATGTGTCTGGAACACTTCTCAGCAAAGCAGGAAATTTCAAACTGTCCATCTGCGTTGGCAGTCTGTCAGTCATTTTTCTTTGTCCTGCAGAAAGTCTCGTAGACTCTTCATCAAGCAGGAACCCTGTAAGACTGAGTTCAGTAGTCACTTTCCTGTGGGTCCTGCATGTCCAGATGATACAACAACAGTCAAAAAGTCTAGGCAAGAGCAGTTTCTTGCCCAAATGGCTAATCTTGCCATGTTGAAAGTAAACTCCATAACAACTTCTTTGATGCCCATCTTCCTCTCAGACGTAATTGGTGCTGCCAGGAGCAGACATTGTCAAGAAAAACCCTAAACCATTTTAAATGCCATATTCTGAAGGTCTTTGAAAGGTTTGAAGACTATCTATCTGTCTCAAATACATCTCTATATATCTAGAAAACCTAACTTACCTAACTATAAGTTCTGACTATTTTAAGTAAATATCTATAGTCTGTATTCAATTATGCATTACATTTTAAAAGATCAGTATAAGCACAATACTTAATCAAGAGGAGAAATATACATATCACAAAATTGACCTTGAATTTGTGTCAATAAATGAAAAACCATACCCATAACATAATTCCCCTTTTACCATTAAAAAAGATTGGCTGTGATCACTAGCCAATTATAAACAATCCCATTTAAATGAAAACAAAGATTTATAAACAAGATGGGAATTGGGACGTCGCTCATTCCAAACTGCTTCCTGCTGGAAGGGGGCGCTGTTTATACCATGGGGATCATGACAAAACTCAGAAACATGTTTAAGTCCATATTTTCGGGGTCTGTAAAGCTGCATCATCTTAGCTGTCTCAATTGTTGGAACATCTGGTCCACTGCTTCCGGGGGTCTTGGTTCGTCAAACCACAGAAGCCTGGAAGAAATCCTCAGCTTTTTATGTTCTGTGGAAACATAAATTAAAACTCCTTTTCCGAGTAACATATCCTTATACTTAAATTTTGAAGTCAAGGCATTTTCAAAAGATAGAAGTTGGATTAACTCAGCAGCATTTATAATCAAGTGTACTTTAGCAGCTGTTCCTTCCTTAGCAATCAAAAACTGAAAAACACAATAGCATACAGTATCCAGACTCTCTGTGTATTTTCCATCTTTACGTGGCTTATTTATTTATTATTATTATTCTATTTCTTTTACTTTTATTTATTTTCTCTGACACAGGGTTTCTCTTTGGAAATCCACCTGCCTCTGGCTCTGGAGTAAATCCTACTGGTGTGCGCAACCACAACGCCGGCTTTTGTATTTATTTACCACTTTGCCGTTTCATTTCTCTCTCAATCTCACGTATATTTTTAAACACACTGTAAACCTTTAGAGGTTTTGTTCATCCAAGTCTGACTTTACTGTAAAGCTTTACGTTTTTCTGGCCATGTGTCTTATCTGTAAAACCGCTGCTGTTTTAAACTGCCAGTTTTTCGTCAAGATGGCGGGCGTAAGCGTGACTCCAGCTTACCGCCTCAGTCCATGCTGACATTCAGCAAAAGCTGCCACTTCCAGCTGTACGTACACACATTTCAATCATTAGCAGAGTCTCTTAAAACAACCTTGTTGGTTTTTTTTCTTTTTCTTTTTCTTTTTATGCCGAGTCAGGAAGACTCAAGTAAACGAGCCACGTGAATCTCGGCTTGTGGCTAGCAAAACAGAGCACACCTGAGAAAAATGCTGCTACCAAAAATCTGTGCTTCTCTCTGTTTTTCTGTTTCTAAAATTCCTTTAAAGCTTTGGTCATTTTGCGTGGAAATTCATGATCCCATCCTCGTCGCCATTCTGTTAAGAGAAGTTTTTCTTTGAGAAGGAGCCGTCCTGCCCGCCACTTTGTTGTTGTTTTTTTAATTATGAAGCTGTTGGCCTTGTTTGTCTCTTACTGGCTAGCTCTGCCTTAAGTAATTACCCCATAATTGTTAATCTAAGTATGTTTCTTACCGGAGAATAGTTCCCGGCGTCCTACCCCCATGGTGTCACATGTTGACTCTCTTGTGTTTCCCCTTCCCAGAATCCTCCTCGACTCCTAGTCCCTCCTATCTAGGTTTTCTATTGGCCAGACAGTACTTTATTGACAAATGCACAGGCAAATAACAGGACTTCCCCAAAACTTACTGAAGTGTCTCTCAGCCACTTTAGATTCCTCCATTGAGAACTTCCAATTTAGTTATGTACCTCAATTTTTAAGTGGATTGGTTGGCTTTTGTGCCTGTCTTCATGAGTTGTCAGATGTTGGGTTGATAAAGATCTTTTCCCATTCTGTAAGCTGCTGTTTTTGTCTTGCCATGTGTTTTCTTTGCCTTACTGAAGCTTCTCAGTGTCAGGAGGTCACACTTATTAATTGTTGATCTCACTGGTTGTGCTAATGGTGTTATGGTTAGGACGCTGACTCCTGTACCAATCCTTTCAAGGTTACATCGCCCTTTCTCTTTGAATAGGTTCAATATGGCTGGATTAATGTTGAGGTCTTTGATCCATTTGGATTTAACTTTTGTGCATAGGGAAAGATGTGGATGTATCTCCAATTTTCTACATGTTCGCATCCAGTTATTCCAGCAACATTTGGTGTAGATGCTTTGTTTTTCCTTTGTATAACTTTGCCTTCTCAGCCAAAAATCATCTGTTTGCAGATGTGTGGCTTAATATCAGGGTTTCCATTCCATTTCTTTGGTCTACCTGACTATTTTGTGCCAATACCAAGCTGTTTTAAGGATTATGACCCTATAATACAACTTTAAGTCAGGTATGGTTATGCTTCCAGAAGTTCCTCTATTGTTGTGGCTATCCTGTTTTTTCCATTACAAGGTGAGTATTGATCTGTCAATGTTTAAGAAGAATTGTGTTGTGTTTTTGATGAGCATTGCATTGAATCTGTAGATTAAGTTTGTCAAAATTACCATTTTTACTCTGTTGATCCTACCTATCAAAGAGCAAGGGAGATCTTTCCATTTTCTGGTATATTCTCTTATTTCTTTCTTTACAGACTCTATGTTCTTACTGTACAGCTCTTTCACTTTTTTGGTTTGGATTACCACAAAATATTTCATGTACTTTCTGGCTATTGTAAAGGGTGATGTATCTATTATTTCTTTCTCAGCCGATTTGTCATCTGTACATGCTAGGGCTACTTATAGTTTTGAGTTAATTTTGTGTCCTGCAGTTTACTGAAAGGCATTACCAGATGTAGGTGTTCTGTGGTATAGTCTTTTGTATCAGTTTTTCGAAATTTCATATCATCGGCAAATGCTGAAAGTTTGACATCTTCCTTTCCAATTTTTATCCCTTTGATCTGCTTTTGTTCTCTTTTTTCTCTAGATAGAACTTCAAGTACAATATTGAAGGGAAATAGAGAGAGTTAACAGACTTGAATTGTTCCTGATTGTAGAGGAATCATGCTGAGTTTCTCTCCATTTAGTTTAATTTTGGCTGTTTGTTTTTATCATGCTTTGTAGGTTCCTGTTTTTCCTAATCTCTCCAAGGCTTTTATCATGAAGAGGTATTGGTTTTTTCAATGGCTTTTTCGGCATCTACTAAGATATCATGTGGTTTTTGTTTTTTTGGTTTGTTGATATTGTGGATTCCATTAATGGATTTTCATATGATAAACCATCGCTGAATCCCTGTGAAGAAGCCTAATTGATCATATTGTATGATTTTTTACTGATGTGTTCCTGAATTCAGTTTTCCAGCATTTTGTTGAGTATACTTGCATCAATTTTCATGATGGATACTGGTCTGTAATTGTCTTTCTCAATTGTATCTTTGTGTCTCTTGGTTACCAAGGCAATTGTGTCCTCATAAAAATATTTTGCTAATGTCCCTTTTGCTTCTTTTGTGTGGAACAACTTGAGGTGTACTAATATAACCCCTTTTTTGAATTTCTGATAGAATTCCACACTGAAACCATAAGACCTTGGAATTTTTCTGGTTTGGAGAATTTGTTGACTGCTTCTTTTTCATTAGGGGTTATCAGATAATTTACCTTACTAATCTGTTCTTGATTTAATTTTGGTAAGTGATATCTATTAAGAAAATTAATACTTTCTTTACATTTCTGAATTTTGTGTAGTACAGGTTTTCAAAGTATGGCCTGATGATTATGTGGATTTCCTTAATGTCCATTGTCATGTCCATGTTTTCATTTCTAATTTTGTTAATCAGCATTCTCTCTATCCACCTTTTGGTTAGTTTGTATAATGATTTCTATATCTTGTTTTTATTTAAAAATTACACTTTGTTTCACTGATACTTTGTCATGTGTTCCTAGTTTCTACCTTATTGATTTCAAACCTCAATATGATTATTTTCTGGCGTCTTCTCCTCTTGGGTGAATTTGCTTCTTTTTTTCTATGATTTTAAATTTTGCTGTTCATTCTCTAGTGTGACTATTCTACAGTTTCTTCACTTGGGCACTTGCTATGAACTTTCCACTTAACCCTGTTTTCAAAGTGTCCCATACTTTTGGATATGCTGTGTCTTCTTTCTCACTATATTATAGGAAGTGCTTAATTTCATTTTTTATTTCTTCCTTGACCCATGTATGGTGCAATTGAGCACTGTTCAGTTTCCATGAGTTTGTATGATTTCTGACATTTGTGTTGTTGTTGAATTGTAACTTTAATGCATGGTGGTCTGATAGGATACAGCCGATTTTCCAGGCATTGGTGGTGCATGCCTTTAATCCAAGGACTCAGGAGGCAGAGGTCGGCAGTTCTTTGTGAGTTCAAGGCCAGCCTGGCATACAGAGCAAGTTCCAGGACAGCCTCCAAAACAAAACAGAGAAACTCTTTCTCGAAAAAGACAAGAATTCAGCTGGTTATTCCAATTTTTCACATATCTGTAGTTTTGCTATGTTACCAAATATGTGGTCGACTTTAGAGAATGTTCCATATGGACCTTAGAAGGAGGTATATTCTTTTTTGTTTGGATGGAATGTTCTATACATGACTTTTAATTTCAGTTGGATATAATCTCTATTGTTTCTTTTGTTTCTTTGTTAAGCTTCTGTCTGTTGCTCCTGTATAGTGATTAGAGTGGATTTTTGAAGTCTCCTACTATAAGGGTGTGAGGTTTTACATGTGATTTTAACATTAGTATTGTTTCATTAAATATGTGGGTGACTTTGTTTTTAAGGCATAGATGTTCATAATTGAGACTTCTTCCTGAGAAAGTTTTCCTGTGATGAACATAAAATTACCTTCTTCATCTCTTTTGATCAATTTTAATTTGAAGTTTAATTTTTTCAATTCTAGGATAGATAAACTATCTTGTTTTGGGGGCCCATTTATTTGGAATATATTTTGTCAACCCTTTTTTGAGGTAATGTCTCTCTTTTTCATTGAGATCTGTTTCTGGTATGCAGCAGAATGATGGATACTGGAGAGTATGTGGAGAAAGTGGGAAACTCCTCCATTGCTGCTGGGAGTGCAAACTTGTACTGCCATGTTGGAAATCAGTATGGAGATTCCTTAGGATAATGGGACTCATTCTACCAAAAGACCCAACAATTACACACTTAGGCAACACCCAAATGATGCCCATTCACCAACACAACAAGGATGTCTGTTCCACTACATTCATAGAATATTTATATGAAATAGCTAGATACTGGAAGCAACCTAGATACCCAAATTTGAAGAGTGGATATAGAAAATGTGGTACATTTACACAATGAAGTACTACTTAGCAGAAAAAACAATGAAATATTGGAATTTGCAGGCAAATGGATGGCACTAGAAGAAAGCATCCTCAATGAGGTAACCCAGTCAGAATTTGACAAACATGGTATGTACTCACTAATATCAGGATTTTAGATATGGATGAGAGGAGTGTTAGCCTACAACCTCAGTGGCAATGAGTCTGGGAAACAGGGAGTTTCCCAAGAGAGATGATACCCCAGATAAGTGGAATGATAAGAGGAGGGGAGAAGAATGCATGGGGGAACAGGAAGGTCTAGTCTAGGTAAGAATAGAGGAGAACAGGATAGGAGATTCCATAATACAAGGTGTCGTTATAGGTTTGAGGAGAGAGCTTGGGTAGTAGATCCGTGTTTACCATGGTGTATGAATGATATATTGGAGCCCATTCCAAATAGTGGGAGTCACTCTCAGACATGAGGAACACCCTAGGTCCTTCCCTGGATGAAATGACAGACTTTGGATATCCCCGCAAGGATGACCTCACCCTCCCTGGGGAATGATGTGGGGATTGGGTGGGGTAGGGAGGGCTGGTGGAGGGGCAAGTGAGGAGAGTGAGCTGAGATTGAAATGTGAAGCATTCATGTTTCTAATTTAAATAAATACATATATTGAGGAAAAAAGAAAGAGTAAAGTAATGTAAATATAACAAGCCTAACCGAGATAGGAAATGTACAGGGTGAATCAATCCTGTATGGTGCTTTGTCGTGCTAAATTTTTACATGCTAATGTACAAGACATTAGATGCTTAGAGACATGGGTTCAGGTAAATTTTGAATTAAAACAACGTTAATATTTTTAAAGATTCATTCCTCCATATTTAAATTCAGAAAGTATGTCATGTTGGGGGTAAAGTTTATGCAATTGTTTCCACAGGAAAGAATATATTATGGTTCTCTTCAAAATTAATGAATACTAGACTTGATGGGGAAGACATCCTGCAAATCTTGTATACATACATTAGAAAATAAACAAAGAAATGGCGTAGTATAATGGAACTTTTGCTGATTCCACAGCTATCAAAACATTTCTGAGACTGTATGAGATATTTGAAACTCTTGTTGGTTACAGAGTCCTCATGAGTTTGAGAGTCTCCTGGTGTTTTCCTCAATATACTTTACAGATATACTTTAGCTTATGTTTGGTTGACATATGAGGTGATATCTTGATTGTGCATCACCTACATCCTCAGAGAACATACATGAAAGTTTATGGGAACCACATTCTTTTAACCAGAGTCTAGATGTCTCAGGACAAATATCATAGACACTGGGGTAAGAATGAGATTCACAGATTTCTTGGTATGCAAGGGAAACTTCTTGGTATGTACAGCGATAATGCGCATTAAGCTGTCATCTGTACAGCACGTTAAGTATCCTAAAATGCATACAATATTAGAAACTGATACTGACATTGTGTATACAGTTTTCAAGAGGACATCTATAGAAGAAGTTGGGCCTGTACCTCGTTGTAGATGAACACTTGTCCATGATTCCTCAGTCTAGTCTAAGAAATGGATTAAACCTTGAAGAATGTAGGTAACAATGGGAAGCTGACAATTTGATTAATACCTATGAGTCCATTAATTTTCTTAATCAACATATGTACTTCTTAGGAAGTAGAATATTCATCAACAAAAGTCTTTGAACTGTTTTTCCACAGAGTACATTCTCTGGTAGTAGGCACTCTTGACATGGAAAATATTGATAGGTGCAGGGCAAATTCAAGATTTTGGTCATGGCCTGATTAAGAGAATCATTGTTTACATATGCTGTCATTATAGAATGTACATGAGACTTAATTTGGGAGGGTAAATTACCCAAAGGTAGCACTGCATCTCAGCTGCTGTGCTTCTTGGTCCTATGATGTTAGAAATCAGAATTCCATCTGGGTGGTCTGTCAACAGTTATGATCTAACATTCTGACACATCCTATTTCACCTTCCACATTCTTAAACAACTTTACCCACTCATGGACACACAATATATAATCATTTATTTTCTCCTAAAAATGCAAGTCTCTCTTAGATATATACTTATATTGTTTTTTGTTGGAAAGTGGAAAATGGGGGTTTCTGTCAGTAGAGCATTTTTGGTTTCTTTGTTAATCTATGGATTTTTTAACACTTACTCTATATTGCATGTATTTTCTCCAAATTTTCTGAAATTATTTTGACACTCAAAATAGCGTTTTATAGTTTTATATGAGGCAGCGATGAAATTCGTAGTAATTCTGTCCAGTATTTCACCCTGTATTTTACTGAATTCCCTTAATTACTAATAGTGTAAGTATGCATATATACACTTTGTGAGAAAATTTGAATTTTGAAAAATTTAATGTTTTCTTCCAAAAGGTAAATATTTTTCTCTTCTGTGATGGTAGAGCATTTAAAGAATACAAGAGATTGAGACAGATGGAGGATTCCAATAGTCATTCCTGAGATATTTAGGGAAACCTTGAGTATGGAAAAACAAGAATAAAAGCAAAGACAAGATCAAACTCTACAATTACTCTCTCAAACAAAAAAGGCACACAAACAAACAAAATGAGCATGGATTTCTAATGTACATAATTATGGTTTGATCTTTATTTTGAAGTGTGGATTTAGCAAGACATGAATATTATATGTTCATATACTACTGCACTAAAAAATCTTTCTTTTATAAAAATAAATAGTAAACCTGAAAGAATGTCACACAATTTGTTCTTGCAAATCCATGCACAAAAAACATTCTCAGGGAGAGAGAAGAAACTTTAGGGGTTACTATTTTAAGCATGGCATAGGAAATATTCAGTGATATTACTTTAAACTCATGACCTGGAGATTAGTGGGCACATTTTTTTCACAGGACAGTAATCTAATCACAGTGAAATGGAAAACAGAGGAGGGAACAAGAATCACAAAAACATAGGAAAACCTTGCCTCAAGAGAATAACAAGCAATGAACATAGTGCCATTAAGGGATACAAATTTTTGACACTAGATTATGAGTACAGCACAGCTTAGTAGACATAGAAGATTATAAACAACACAATACTGAGTATGGCACCTGGACTACATAGAGAGAGGATATCTAACTTGGTAGAAAAGAGGCAAGATGAGGCAGTAGGATGATTCAGAAGACTGTTGGCATATTTCTGTATTTCCTACCCTGAAAAGTGGTGGTCTGCCATGAGAATAGTAATTGTCAGTTTCTCTTGAGTTTTAGACAGAACTTTTAGAAAAAATAAAATAAAATAAAGCCTGCATAGTGATATGTGTCATTGTGGTGTCAGTTGTTTTCATATACAAGCTTGTAATATTATAACTGGGAGAAGGAGAGTGGTACAAGAAAGAGTAAAAATGAACTGGAATAACATTGGTGGAGGTGGAAGGGATGGAAAAGAATAGTTGTATTTAGTAATACAGTGAATTTGATCCCAGTTGATCCCAGCCAGCGATATGTAGGGAAACCTTGTCTATTTATCTTCCTAAAGAAAGTAACCACAACTTAGTGACACCTTGACATGAGAATCAGTGCAGTGGAGCTTGATATGAATCTCTGCAATGAAAGATGTTGATAGTACTTGAGAAGAACTCAAGTTTGAGAACTTTCAGAGTGCACAAACATACCTCACCATACTTTTCTTTTTTTAGCAATCTATTCATAGTGAGGTTATGTGCATCAAAATCATAAGTGATGGAGACATCAGTACATAAATATCATGACTTTGAGCATTCACTTGGGATATATATTGAGGGATTATGAATACCCCAGAATGACACATAAGGTAGTCATCAATCTCATTTTAAGTGAAAGACATTCAAGGAAGTCTCTACACTATTGCTTACATACTTAGGTGGTGTCTTACTTATAGATCTCTGGACACTTCCTTATTGCCAGATTTCTCTTTAAACCTATATCAGTTCCCTCTATTATGTTATCTTATATCTTGATCTACTCCATTCTTCTCCAGACTTCCTGCTCTCTCATGTCCTCCTCTCCCCTCTTCTCCCATTCTTATTTGCCTAGCTACCTATTCCCTTCCCCCAAGCACCGATTTTCTCAGGAGTTCTAAGCCCTGTGTTCTCCTCCGAGGGAACATATATGGTACTTCTAGGGTCCTCCTTGTGTCCTAGCTTCTCTGGCTCTGTGAATTATAACCTGGTAATCCTAGGCTCTATGTATATAATCAATATACGCACTCACATATTTGTCTTTTTGTGACTGGGTTTCCTCATTCAGGATAGTTTCCTCTCATTCCATCCATTTCCTTCTGAATTTCAAGATTCCGTTATTTTTCTACTTACCAGTAGTCCATCGTGTAAATATACCACATGTTCTCTATCCACTCTTCAGTTGAGGAGCATATAGGTTGCTTCAAGATTCTGGGTATTACAAATAATGTTGTTTTAACATAGTTGAAGAGATGTCCTTAAGGTATGAATGTGCACCTTTTGGGTATATGACTAAGAGAGGACTTTCTGGATGTGGTTGTAGAGTGATTAACATTTCCCAAGGAATCTCCATACTGATATCTAAAGTGGCTGTGAATATTGGCATTCCAAACAGCAGTGGAGGAGTGTTCCACTTTCTCCACATCCACTTCAGTATAAATTCCCATGGTGTCTTGGTATTTTGTCATTCTGACATGAGCAAATTGGTTTCTCAGAGATGTTTTTATTTGTGTTTCCATGATGGCTAAGGATGTGGAGCACTTTCTTAAATGTATTTCAGTCATTTTAGACTCCTCTATTTAGAATTATGTATTCAGTTCTGCTTCCCAATTTTTAATTAGATTATTTGGTGTTTGGAGACTAGCTTTAACTTTTGGCTTTTGGTAAAGTGTTATTATGTATTTCCTGTGTTTTTGTGAGTATAGTTACCTTCCTTAGGTTGGAGTTTTCCTTTCAGTACTGTCTGTAGGAATGCACTAGTGGATAATCACTGCTTATATCTGATTTTGTTGTGAAATACCTTTTTTTCTCCATCTATAATGACTGAAAATTTTGCTGGGTATAATTGGATGGGCAGCCATCTATGTTCTCATACTTTTAGGAGACCAGGACCTTCTGGATTTTACAGTTTTTATGGAGAATCAGTTGTAATTTTGATAGGTTAAGGCTTATATGTTACTTGGTTTTTTCCTTTGCTGCTCTTAATATTCTTACTTTATTCTTTATGTTTGGTGTTTTGATTGCTATTTGGCATGGAGACATTTTGTGGCCTACTTTTGTGTTCTGTAGTGTTCTTGTACATTCATTGGCATGTCTTTCTTTACTTCTGGAAAGTTTTCTGCTAAGATTTTTGAATTAGTTTTCTGCAAATCTGAGGTGGGTTTCTTCACACTCTTCTGTACCTATTGTTCTTAGGTTTAGCCATTTCACGGTGGCCAATATTTCATGGATATTTTGTGTTTGGGATATTTAGGACTAAAGATTTTCCTTTGAGGGTGAATCTATTTCTACTAGTGAATCTATAGTGCCCGATATTCTCTCTTCTATATCTTGAATTTTGTAGGTTATGCATACATCTGCAGTTCATGATCATTTACTCAGCTTTTCTCATTCCAGAATTTTCTCAGACTGTGCTTTCATTGTTTCAATTGTTTCTTGCAATTTTTGGTTAGGGTTAGAAAATGTCCAAAAGGAAGTACAGCAAGTCCTTGGCTGAAGATGGGGTGCTATCTAGAGATGGTTTTGTTTAGCTTGGACTTTGAGTAATGGAGCACAGGAATTGTGGCTTCTGGGAAGAAATTGGAATGCACTGCCTGACAGGTCTTCTGGAAGTGAAGGCTTCCAGGCTAGTAATTTGTCACTCCCAGAATCCAGGAAATGGAAAGGTAAAGCTGTTGTCCTCGGTGCTGTTGGTTTTAAATCATACAGCAAAGTGTTGAATGATGGATGACCAGCATCAAAATGAGGCCAAATGTAAATAGAGACAAGAAGAGTGTGTCAGCTCCAGGATGGTCATCACTGTACTTCAACAAGAGTGGATAAATTTAAGTACAGTGAACATTGTCTGTGTGCCCTATGTTGTCACTTGTGACCCCCTGAATGTGAGTGTGCGAGACAGTGAGGAGGCTTTGGTAACCTATGGGGCCTTGGGCAGTGGCTCAGTGTTTATCCCTGGAACACAAACAGACATCCTGTGTCCATAACACAGAGCGATGCTCTCTCAGCCTGGACTCTTAGGGGAGTGCCTGGAACCTGCCTTGAGTGAAAGGACAGACTCTAGATATCCCCTATGTGGAAGGAAGTGGGAATAGTTTGGGAGGTTGGGGTGTGGTGGGATGGTGTGTTAGGAGGGGAGGGAGGGGGAACCGGGATTGACATGTAAACAAGCTATTTAAAGTTAAAATAATAAAAAAAGAAAAATGGGTACTTCAGCTTCCATGGCTGTATTGATAGAACAGTTATTAGAATTGTTAAATAGACAAGGTACCAGCATTATGCAGAAGACAGATAAGATTCTGTTTTATCTTTGGGAAAACAAGTCCATGGTTTCTACACTCCAGAAGGCTTAATAGTCATGATTGGGAACAAGTTAAATATGACCTCCAAAAGGCTATTCAGAATGAAAGACCAGAATGCTTTCCTAATGCTGCCTTTCCCCATTGGAGATTATTGAAAGATGTCCTATGGAGTGATAGTACTAAGATAAAGAAACAAAAGTCTGATCTTGAAAAAATATTTAAAAATCCCAGTAAGAACAGTTAGGAAATTACTGCCCATGTTTAACTTTAAACTGAACTACTAGTGCTAGGTTACCATTGTGCCATGCTACATTACAAGGAGTGGATATGACTATAGCTCCTGAGTGTAGCTCAGAACATCTCAAAAGCAGAGATGATGAGGGGCACAAAGAACATTTTACCACTCAAAAATTTATTACCACTCAAGAAATTCTGTTACCCACATGTCAGAAAATTGGACAGGAATTTGTCATTTTTAGCTGGGGATATTGTGACTAATTCTCCACCCATATGACCTAATCCAAACACATGGAAGTCAGAGTTACCCATGTGGGTAGAAAAATGGCCCCTATGTAAAATAAAATTGGATGCTGCTCATCAGCTGGTTCAAGAGCAATTGTAGCTGGGACATGTTGAAGTTTCCACCTCCACTTTGAAAGTAACTGTTTTTGTTATAAAGAAAAAATAAAAAATGGGACCTGTTACAGGATTTGTGAGAGGTAATTAAAACTCTGTTGGTTATGGATGCTGCTAAACCAAGAATGCCCACTCCTGTAGGAATCCCCAAAGTTTGGTTCATTTCTTTGTAAAAGGATCAGATGTTAATTTTACCACTTTCAACTCCTCTCAAATTGCCTAGTTAAAACAGAATACTGATGATTGGAAATGGAAAGATGGGGAAAACCATGAGGGTCTTTTTCAACCTTTTGTTTTAATTCCAAGATGGGCTAGAGCTGTACTGTCACAAGGAATTTCAATTAAGGAAGTTTCATTTCAAAAACGAATGATTTGGATAGTTAAGAAGCTACCTAAGTTGCTTTTGATATAGCCATAAAGATCATCCAGCCAGTCAATTTGTTATCATGAAAGGTTGATTTAGGTCCTTAGAAGCAGTCAATGAAAAGTAACAGAAGACTACAACATAGCCTAAAAACCAAATAAGCTGATTCTATACAGATCAACCAAGGAAAGTCTATAGGAATTCTCCTAAGTTTTTATGGTTGGAAAAGGAATTCTAGAGCAAAAAAAGGTTTTGAGAAGAAACCTCAGGGAAACTGTTGCCCTGTTAGTTCTACAAAGAAATCATTGTAGATACAAATTTGTAAATGTCAGATAAGGTACAAATGAGGCTTTGTCCACTAGCGAGAGATTTATAGATTGGATAAGAAAAACAAATACTTACAAACTACAACTAATTTTCAAAAGTTATTTGGGACATAGTATAGATTCCCATCTTTGAATGATTTTCAGAATTTTTTGGTAAATATTCAATGGTCACTTATCTTAGGTAGAGAGAGCTCTTCATTCTCATAACTTTCACCATTGAAATGACAGATGTCTGGGCAGGCAATTTGATTTAACTAAAGAGACTGTTCATTAAAATTTTCAAACATTGAGTTATACACACAATATTATCTACGACTATTAAAAAAACCTTGAGGCCTATTTCCTCACTATTCATGGCAAATGGATGTTACTCATATTTTACAATTTGATAAGTTAAAATATGTGCACATGGCAGTTGAGAGGTATTCATGTTTATTGATGGCCACTGTACAAATGGGTAAAGCTACCATTCATGTGTCAAAATATAGGACAAGTCGGGAGTAACGTCCTGAATCCCGAAGTGATTCATTAAATCAAGCACTCCTCATTTCAATTTTTTAAAATATGGATGCCAGTGAGCAATCTGCTACAGACAGATTCTGGCATGATGGAACTCGAGCGACTTTTGCTCAGGTAAAATGGAAACCTCCATGCACTACCCAGTGGAGAAGACCCGATTCTGCCTTAATTTGGTGTCACATGAATTTTGTGTTTTCTAACAGGAAAACAAGCTCCATGTCTGCCAAAACATTTGGTGAGGTGCATGGATCAGAGAAAACATGGATCTGAGACTGTGGGAACATGCCCAAGCCAGTTTAAGTGAGATCCCCTAATCCAGTGTTCCTGAGCCTTGATGTCATCCATTCTACAGGCTGAGAAAGAAAGAAAGGAAACAATTGGTTCGAGATTTCCAGTTTCTCAACAGATCTAGTGTTCCTCATGGAGCCAAAAAACTAGACACATGTGTGTGTGTGTGTGTGTGTGTGTGTGTGTGTGTGTGTGTGTGTGTGTGTGGTGCCAGCCCCAACATGGTCTCTGTGATTAGCTGCTCAGCCAAGAGTTGCATTATATATTTTCTGTCCAAGTGCAACCTGTTTTCTAGTCCTGGTTTACTTCCCCAACCTTGCCTCATTGACACCTACATCTAGGTCTGAGAGGCAAGATCTCTATGATCTCTTCTACCTGGCATTTTTCCAACTGTACTGTAAGCCTGTATATAATGCTGCACCCTCTCTACAATGAAGAAGATATATCTTAGCATGAATGACTGGATGTCATGTCAGATTTTAACCTGATATATTAGACTTGTCATGGTGAGTACAACAGAACAGATGGGGAGAGCCTACTATTGTGTTACTTCAAAATGAAACCCAAATCTGTTGTAGCCTGAGTCACATAACTCAGGGACTGCAAAAGAAGAGTTTCTCCCCAGGATACATTTGGACAAATCGTGTCATGTGGCAGCTTCTTTGACATGTAAGCTGCTGTGAGTTTGTGGCGATTCTGTATTTGTCAGGCAAGGCAATGTGTGCTGGGTTCTTAAAGTAGCAATTAGAGAGGCCTGGACATATATTTCAGTGTAAAGATACAAGACCCGGACCTTATTGCTGCATATTTTGATTCTTTATTAGATGACACACCCACATGCAATATGTAACATCCACGGTAGCATCCTCTTTCACTATCTCTGACTTTATCTCTCTCACACACAAACACACACACATACAGGAGCACAAAGATATGCTGCATATTTTTGTATGAGTTTGTACTTTTGAGCAACAGTTCCCTGTTAGACACACTTGGGCATGAGATATTTCCTGTCTCAGAGCTTCAGGTGTTTCTTGTAATGAGCATTGGGTTTTCTACTTTGAGCAATACAGTTTTGCCAATGTGCTCAACTTAGTGACATGCATGTATCCCCTTGGGTAGTTTATAAATGTATCATTTGTTCCATTCTCAAAAATATTGAGTCCCATCCACAAAAGGCTATCTGAAACACATAATGTAAATAGAAATGAATAAGTGAGATGGTTGATGAAGAAATCTGTTGAAATATTGGATGAGTTGACCATGTGCTTTCTCATGTCTGGTCTCCCAGAGGTGGCAGCTATCAATCTTGAAATCTTGTTGTTTGAGAGACACACCTTGATTTCCCACAATGGGCAGAACCCTCTCTTACCACATAGTATGTCAGGGCTCTGGAGACTATTATTGTCCTTAAAATATGAAAGCCTTAGGTTTAAGTCAGAGGTGATCTTCTATCTTGAATGCAATCAGTCATAAACAATTTGAACACTTCCTTGATGGAGTTCATGAGGACTTTTCTCAATGGAGACTTATTGTTCTATTGAAAAGTGTGCAGAAGCAGTCTTATTATATTAGTGTGTCTGACAAGAGGGTCTAGCCCAAGTATAGGAATTTGCATGTCAACAAGACTTTGTAGTGTACTGCTTCTCAAACTT
>NW_024433037.1:0-4749 GCF_017639785.1 Mesocricetus auratus | reverse complement strand
GATGCTTCTTCCTGTCCCCCCTGCGGTGTCTCCCCAATTCTGGGGCCGGAAATTAAACCACCAGCCAGGAGGGTGAGAAGTCTGGAAAGTATTGTATGTAGATGGATGGCAGAAGTCCTTAAAAAGGAAGCTCTTTTTTCTTGGGGAGCTCTCTCTCCTAAGCGGGCTTGAGTTCTCCTCCTAAGCTGACTGGGGAAGCATAAAGTTTTCTTAAAGCAACCGACTGGTCTCTGTGTCATCTATCCCGATCACCTCACTACATTCTCAGATGCAGGGCTCACAGCAGGAGTGACACTCTCCTATTTACTCTCTCTCTCAGAGTATTACTTTGTATCCCAAGCTTACAGTGTCAAATGCACTATCCTCCTGCCTCAGCCTGCTGATTTACAGGATTGCAGGCATGAACCACACTAGTATTGTTTTCTCATTTAAAAAATGCTTTTGATGGTTCTAAATCCTTCCATCTCTAAGCATACATTACTTTATTATCTAAAATGTTATTCATATGGAATGATTTTCCTTTTTTCTACTTCTTTTGTTCATTCACATTTAAAAAACCCCAAGGGTATATGGAGAGATTCAATGTAGAAAAGTAAGCTAACAACAGTGTTCAGTACTTCCCAAGTAGTGGGTGTTGGGGACCATCTTGGAGCATACACCAATAGTAAGGAGGAATTAGTATAGCACAGTCCTGGTATAGCCACATAAAATGTGTTCAATGACAAGTTTCATATCCAATGGTGGTCCTATAGGACTGCACTGTCCAGTGACACAACAGAGTGCTCTCTGTGATAGTCCCACAAAAAAAACGCATACGACACCTTTTTAAGAATGCACTTAGTGTTGAGAGGGAAAAGGAGAAAATATCAAAGAGATCGTGATTTTCACAGTTCATTGTAGAATTCCTCAGGGAGTAAGGTTACCTTATGCCCAGGTTCTGACACCTACTCCATGAAGGATGTGACTCATGCTATGCACACATTACTATAACAGTTTGGAACTGCACTTCAAGGTTCATGTTCAAGTATCTCTGTGGTTTCCACCTAAGCATCTGAAATGCCACTTTATCTGCATCAGTTTTCTGAAGAAAAATGATCCTGAGTAAAACAATCCTTCACATTAAAAATCAGAATTTTGGGTTGGGGTGTAGTTCAGTTCTCAAGTGGTTAGTCAGCACCCTGTGTTCAATCCCAGAAGTTCAAATGAAAATGTAAAATTTCATTAATATGATTAATTTTTAAATCATCAAGCTAATTACACTTTGGATACCATCTATTTAACAATAGTAACAACCACACACAGAAAATGAGATCAAATGATTGATGGATTCATGAACAGAGAAACCAAATTTATGCTACTGACCATGAACAATAATGGAAATATCTGAAGAGTGTACCCATTTTATAGATAGAAAGCCATAATTAGAGTATTTGATATAACTAAAATATGGGCTGGGAAGACAGTTAATTCATTTGTGCTTGTCTATGACAGTGTGAGTTTGGATACTCAACACATACATAAAAGTCAGAAATGACTGTAACCCAAATTCTGGAGAGGTGGAGTGGGGGAGGGGTTCCCTAGGTCTTCCAGGCCAGCCAGACTAATCGATTGGGAAGCCCCAGATTCTGTGAAAGACTTCTGTCAAATCTAAAATAGAAGGGACTGGACAGAAGGCGCTTGCTGATATGGCAACTATAATCCTAGATGCTTAGAGAGCTGAAGCAGGGGGACCGCAATTTCAATGCCATCCAGGACAACTTAAAGAGACACTATATTTAATTTTAAAACTTTAAAAAGAGTAGAGACATAATTCAGTGGTAGAAAAGTTGCAGAATATGCATAAGGCCCCAGGTTCAATCTTCAACACAATAATAAATAAACAAATAAATACTATAATATTATCAGTTACCCACTTTCAGTTTAAGAATAGTATAATTCACCTCCATTAAGTTTAAAACTCAGACAGACATACCCTCTCTACATGGGGAATCTTTATGCAGTGAAACTGATGTCCCAGGACTGCTGCCTTTTGGGGCTGGAGAGATGGCTCAGCAGTTAACAGTGCTCACTGCTCTACAAAGGACCCATGTTCAGTCCTACATGCACATTAGGGGCTCACAACTGCCAGTAAGGCAAGATTCAGAGGACCCATTCCCTCTGACCTCCTCAGGCACCTGTATACATATGTACATACCTATACAGAAAGACATATAATTTAAAATAAAATATTTTTAAAAATATACTTCATTAGAAATGTAATACTCAAAACACTGTCTCATACAAAGGAAAGATTATTCAGTGCCTACACAAAGATCAGATTTACCTGTTAAAAACTTCATATGCCTCCTCAGAAACTGCTGTACAAACAGAAATATTTGCTATATGTGTTAAGTGAGCTACTCCTCTGAAGTCTTAGCTACAGTGCACTCAAACTTTTACATATAATATGCATAATTTATGTTCATAACAAGAGTACCTAGTAGTATATACAATGTCTGTCATTTCAGAGGATAATTTTGAAAGTAATTTTATCATTTAAACTTTCTGAATTTTCTTTCCACAAGCATTTTTATTTTAGCTTGCATCTCTATGAAACGTGAACAACAGATTAACAGTCATGCTGCAAAGCATATTAAACTACTGCAATCTTGTGTTCTTTCTGTGTTCATGACATCCTCTAGCCTCACTGCACTTCTGCACACTAATTCAGATCTTCCAGCATCTGCAAGTTTTTTCTTCTATGACTGCAACTGAATATAAATACTTAAGCGCAGTTAGCAGTATAATCCCACATGATACTGCATCTATGTTTACATCTGACTCCAATCACATGCTTAGAAGTTATTTGCAAAGGAGAAAGAAAAGGGGACAAAAAATCACTGTGAGAATTATTTGAGAATATTTTAGAAATATTCATGATACAGCTTTCTCATATTTCAAAAAAATGAAGCCTAGGCAATGTAACAAAACAAAAATAATAATTATTCCTCATGCTTTTATACCAGCGTCACCTAAACAAATGACCTATGCTTTCAATTTACAAGATACTTGTGGTGTTTGGCTTTATCCTCAAATTTCATACATTGCAAACTCCGGATAAGTTCCTTTATTCAAGAAAAAAATAAATAAATTACACTCATTCATGGAGATCTCAAGAAGTAGGATAGTACCGAATAAAAGAGATAACCCGACAGGAATGAAAAACCGTGTTTACAGATACAATCCATAGGAAGTTAACACAGACTTAGTCAGGTAAAGCCTGCTATTCAAGACAAACACGGTGACTACTGCATATGGCAGGGCCCAAGTACATTTCCTGAACTACCATAAGACAGACGGGGAAAGGCATGCGTCCAACTTTTGATCCAAATGAAAAGTTTAAGGATTATAGTTGTACTCACATAAATGTATGGACACAAAGCAATAACACAACTAAATACTTTACATTTCATGTGATTATTTGTAAGCCAAAGCCATCGTTTCAGTGTGCATGGTTTGTTTAGAGTAGTAATTATTTGATTATGATAATAAATTAATACATTGTTAAAACCTAAAAAACTTGTATTTCTTAATTTATAACTGGAAAATTCAAAGTTAATATGCTGCCAGATTCTTCACTAGGGGTATGTATGGTATGAGAAGGGGCCGCCATTATCAAGGGGAGTTACAGGACAGAGGATAAAACCAAAGCCTACATTCAATCAACAGATAACTAGCATCTACTTTAGTCTCCCAACCCATCTACAGTCTTAAGCCAAGAGCAGATGGCTGTCAGGGCCTTGAGCCTAGAGCACACACTCGCCTAGGAGAGGCACCATCCAGCAACTCTTTCGTCTGCCCACGCTGGGAAAGCCCACGATGCACAAGCCCACGATGCACCCACCAATACAGGTCGACATGTTGCGCTCTCTCCTGGTGCATGTGGCTTTCCATCTTTCTTAAAACAAAATAAAAAACACAAACAAAAACAAAAAGACCAACACGACTAACAACAACAAAAAACTCTGCAGCCAGGCTGAGGAATATTTCCCTGGCACATCCACACAAATCAATACCCCGCACAGCTGCACAGCCAGCCTCAGCCTTGTGAGCCTGTGGGCCCGGTGTGCCCAACAGGCCGCCCGCCCCCTCCCCCAACCGCTCCACTTGAGACACCGAGCTCCAGCCCAACTACACTATCTGCCCTGGGCTCGCGAGTCAGGCCCAGGTAACAACCCAAACCGAAAGAGTCAAAGCGAGGCGCTTGCACACAGCCCAGTGCCCTCAGGGCTGCCCAGGCATCCCGACTAGTCTCAGTTGCTTCCCGGCCACGAGCATCAGGCAGCGAGTCCAAGCACATGCTTGCCCCACTGCAGCAGCTAGGAGCCACCCGACCCTGCTCAGTCCCCAAAGTTCACTGCAGACCCGGAGTTCCAGCCCCGTGAGTGCCCTGCTAGAGGCGGTCCGGCATGTCCCCATCTCCACCCACTAGCCCACGAGCGTTCAAGGCGCCGCGAGCGTTCCCGCCCACAGGCGCGCACAAGCTCACACCTTCGACACTCAGCCGACTCGCAACCGGCCGCAGCTGCCTGTCCTCTCCCGCCCGTGCGCGCCCCGCAGACCGTGCACAGCAAGTTTGTTCCCTGCCACCGCGGCCTGCCCGGTGGGAGGATCGCGAGCTGGGAGACGCCGAGGGGCAGCAAGAGTGGAGAAAGTGTGGAAAGAAGCAACGGTCGCTCCAACCGTGGACAGAAAAGTGGCCAGCGGCCG
>NW_024433036.1:0-1383 GCF_017639785.1 Mesocricetus auratus | reverse complement strand
TCTGATTGGTCTAATTAAATCCTGACATAGAGCATTGGCATTTTCCCAAGCTAATTGTTTGAGGAGGATATCAGTGCCCTCAGAAGGAGGCATCATTCTATTAATAGCCTCTTCTAACCGGGCTATAACTCCTGATAGGTTTCTTCTGTTCCCTGCTTTATATTAGCCAATGCTCCTCCCTTGGTTCCTGAAGGAGGAATCCGCCTCCATGCTTGAACAGCGTTAGTAGTTATTATTTGCAAAATATCTCGAGGTATTTTAGTCTGAGACTGAGGGGTGGCATATTCTCCTGTGCCCATAAACATAGCCATTGTGGGCTTGGGGCCTCGTTTTTTGATGGAATCTACAATGGTCTCTTTGCATATGTCCTCATATTCAGTTCTCCAGAGAATATAATCTCCAGGAGAGAGTGTGGCCTTTGCAGTCTGTAGCCAGTCATAGGGAGTTAGCCAAGAACTGGCCACCATTTCTACAATCTGCAAGGTAAAAGGTGCAGATGGTCCAGACATTTTTACAGCCTGTTGGAGCTCTTTAAGAGTTTTAAGGGGCAAAGGTTCCCACATAGGTTCCTCATCCCAAACTTCTGTGACCGGGAATATACCAAAGGTAGTATCTCCGGTTCTCCTTGCTTCAGCCATAGCCCCTTGAAATCCCATAGGGACCAAGGGAGGATATTTTCGAGGCTTTAGGACTGGTCTTTTCTCTTTTACCATTGTAATATAGGAGGGAGGAGGGTCAGTATGATCTCTAAAATCATCTTCCCAATCCTTCTTTGCCATCTCATCATCTAAATAGACATCATCATCATCATTCTCAGGAGACGATTCTTTACGTCTGCAGTGTCTTCCCGTTTGTAATGGTTTTAACTCTTCCGGGGTACCTTCCTCGAAAGCCACCTCAGCATATACCGGTTCCTCAGTCTCAGAACCTGTTTCTCGACAAAGGCCCTGAAAAGGGGTGCCTTCAGTCAATATTTCTCTAATATGCAAAAATAAAGGGAAGGCTTGAGGAGGCAGGGTCTTTTCTCCATTTTCCTGTACATATTTTCGCATTTCTCGACCAAGTTTTTTCCATTCTCCTAAGGTCAAGGATCCCTCATTCAAGAACCAAGGGCTTATCTTTTGAATAAACATAGCAAAGTGCTCTAAATCTTTCTTAGAAGTATGAAGTCCTGAATTGAGCAACATTCTATGTAACATGGTTACCAGCATGCTCTCATTTTTAGTCAGCGTATGCCCCATGATTATTTCCTGTTTTTCAAGATTACTCACGCTTAACCGGTCAGCCTTTACCGGCGGGACTGCAGCTCCCTGGTGAGATCCGTTCCTTGACCACTAAAAAGGAAAGAAAAGAAAGATTACCTGTCCTTCAGGTCCCTGTTCG
>NW_024433035.1:0-12774 GCF_017639785.1 Mesocricetus auratus | reverse complement strand
CGTTTGGGTATTTCTCCCATTTAATACCTTAATTCTCCCATAAGTTTATTTTTGAAAATATCTGGCCAATTTTCCATCTGCAATGATTACATTTTGATAACTACTATATTTGCCCATTTAAACTCCATAGGGGAAATTAAGTCCAAGAATTTATGTTAAAATTGCTCTAATTACCTCAGTTTCATAATTAGATTTCTCCTTGATTCTTGAAAACACATAAATCAATGACTCAGATTGGAAGTTTTGAGTTTTAAATAAGCACACAACAAAATAGGTGAGTAGTGGTCAAAGAAATTTTTTCTTATCTTGAATCTTTACGTATTTGAATACCAAATGGAGTTTACATTGTTTATAGACATTTCTTTATAAAAATGCTCAGTTATTTCTTTATGCCTCCACTTCTCCTAGTCTCTGAACTTGTCCAGTAAGATTCACACATAGTTCCCCTTTTAATTGCCTTTCCTGATGATTGTACATATATTACAATCCATTGATCCTATAATCTTTCAGGATGAAATTTAATTAAAAATAACAGTCCCAAATAAAGAAAAACTATTCTGTTCAATATTAATATAGTACCAAGCTGTATAATTAGTATATGTCAAGCTTCATTCCTCAGCATGGAAAATAACCATTTATAGGAAACCATTACATCAATTCATTGTAAAACAGGTACTAAAATTATGAAAATCACATGATACCCTTAAAAACTGGAGTTATAAGCAAACAAACAAATGTGCACATTATTGTTAGGAATGCATTTCCAGGAAAGTTCAATCATTGTCGTGTAATTACTTATTGGTAATTCCTATTTGGTCCAGGTTATTCAAAAACTACTAAGCACTTTAAAACCTTCATTTGAGCTAAGGTAATGGCAGAGCCTCCTGGAAAAACTGATCCCTTGGACTTTGCCCTCAGTTTCTCTCCACATTCTCTAGATATCTTCCTTCTTTAGGACATCACTCATGTTCCCTCTTCTGCAGTCTTCAGGTATGATTTACAACATTTACTTATACATCCCAGGAAGGTGTAGATTCCAGAAAGCATAGGCTCAAAGAACCTGAAAGGAGCTAATTTCCTGGTTCAGACAAATAAGCTAAATGGAGGATGAGCAACACAAGTTCCAAGCCTAGAAATTTTACTAAATTCTATGAATACGTTGCTACACATTACCAACTGGAAAAGATATGTATGATGTTAGCAAAGAATACAGGAAAAGAAGCAGCTTCCTGGGATATTATATACTTTCCATTCAGCTCCTTCCGGTCCTTGGTACTGAACTTGCTGTAGCCAGAACTCTGGCACTTCATTCCTCTTTTCTATTTAGACTCCTGTGCATCAAGTAACTTGCAACAGAGGACCTGGTTAGGAGTCATTTCTATCAATTAAGCACAAAAGGCTTCATGGTTTCCAAATCACTGTCAACCTTATGCTGTCCTAGTTGATTTTCAATATCCTGTAACCTATGGTAGGAACTTTGTTGTTTTAAAAAAACTCATCATGAGGCCAAATTCTTCTTTCCATTTATCTCCATGATGGTCCTTTTGAAATAGTCCTTCCCTGGACGACTTGGCACTCCCACCAGCAGTGGAGGAGTGTTCCCCTCTCTCCACATCCTCTACAGCATAAATTGTCTTCAGTGGTTTTTTTTTTAGCCATTCTGACATGAGTAAGATAGTATCTCAGAGTTGTTTTGATTTGCATTTCCCTGATGGCTAAGAATGTTGAGAACTTTCTTAAGTGTCTCTTGGCCATTTTGGCCTCCTCTATTGAGAATTCTCTGTTTAGATCTGTACCCCATCTTTCGATTGGATCCTTTGGTGTCTTGGAGACTTGCTTCTTGAGTTCTTTGCAAATTTTGGAGATTAGCCTTCTGTCAGATGTGGGGTCAGTGAATATCTTTTGCCATTCTGTGGACTGCCTTTCTGTCTTGTTGACTGTGTCCTTTGCCTTACAGAACCTTTTTAGTTTCATGAGGTCCCATTTGTTAATTGTCGATTTCAGTGTCTGTGCCACTAGTGAAAGACATTCAAAATGTACAAATCCATTCTGATGCTCTTTCACTTAGCACACTTGACCCACTCCCATATTTTCACACAGAAAAATTCAATCAAATACTGTAAACAAAGACTGTTCTTACAGTAAAAGAACACTGGGCTATTTGTATTTCCAACTCATAGAATAACTAGTTTTTAGATTTGTGGTTTTCATCAAAACAACTATTTTTTTAGAATGGTGAGGTTGATGTGCTCAAGATGTTTTAAGTAGGTTTCAAGTTTCCTTGAAAACCCAAAAATTTGAAGACCTGAAATTCTATAGCAAATGAAGAAGGAATAAATAACAGAAACATCTAAACTAAACATCTTCCAACATAAAGAGAAATAAATGTACAGTATAAATTCTTTTTTAATCATTTTTATGTTAATTTTAAATAGCTTGTTTTACATGTCAATCCCAGTTCCCTCTCCCTCCCCTCCTCCTGCACTCCCCTTCCCCCCTCCCTCCCACCCTATTGCCAAATCCTTCCACATAGGGGATATCTAGAGTCTGTCATTTCACTCAGGGTAGGGTCCAGGCACTCCCCTAAGAGTCCAGGCTGAGAAAGCATCTCTCTTTGTGCTATAGGCACACGAAGACAGTTTGTATACCAGGGATAGACATTGATCCCCAGCTCAGGGCCCCATAGGTTGCCCAGGCCTTCTCACTGACACTCACATTTGGGGGATCCAGATCAGCCCCATGCTGGCCTGCCCACTGTCGGTCTGGGGTCCAAGAGCTCTCCCCTGTTCAGATCAGCTGTCTCTGCTGGTATTGCCAGCCCATTCTTTGCCAATTTGCTCATCACTCCTCACTCTCTGTCACTGGGTTCCTTGGGTTCAGTTCAGTGATTAATTGTGTGTTTGCCTCTGCTTCCATCAGTCACAGGATGAAGGCTCCTGGATGGTTATAGACATCAAGTTCATTATCAGAAATGGGCATTCGAGGTGGTCCCTCCACTATTGCTTAGTTTGCCAATTGGTGTTATCCCTTTAGATCACTAGAGGTCACTCTGGTGCCGGATCTGTCTTAGATCCTATGATTCCCTCTTCCCCCTATTCTACCCCCACCCCCCTCAACTTCCTGTTCCCCCATGACTAACTCCGTTCCTCTTCACCCCCACTCTTCTTCCCAGGTCCCCCTCCCCCCCACCCCTCGCCATGTTCCCTATCCATTCAGAGGATCTTGTCTCCATCCTCTTCTCTTGGGTACTATGCATATATGCATATCTTTTTCTCCTTTTACAGTATAAAATCTAAGATGCTTACTGTTATAGTGAAACAATAACTTACTTAAAAGAAAAAACCTAAATTTCCTCATGTGATCATCTTACTGTAGTCAGAGGAGTAAGAGAATACAGTCTGACCGTGCTGTCAAGAGCTGGCAATTTGTTAACTGTGGGATCAGGGAATTAATCAAACTCTCTGGATGACCTCTACTAAAGTAGCAAGACACCTAGTCGCATGGGTAAGCATGCTTAAAAACATATGATTATATTAATACCTCATATACAATAGTTGAGTCAGATGGAATCCAGTGATGAATTAAACATTCAGTCAACACTAGCTTCTTTTCCCTGTTTCACATTGTAAGTTAAGATTCACATACATACACCTTAAAATCTTACCCTGATGAAAAGATGTCTTCAGTCTGATGCCCTATATTGAATCAATAGTAAAACATACTTAGATAGATATTACTATGTGAAACATAATACTTATACATGAAGTAGCTTCTAGTCTAAATACTAACTATGGCACTAAAATAGAACAAATGCATCAGGAAATCTCCTATGAATTCATTGAATAATAGAATGAGAGAAAGTATTAGCATTTGATCTTCAAAGTAGGTGACAATGTACAGTGACAATTTCAACTTAAGTCAATAGGGTCATAGCCTATCATAAATAAACATCAAAGACAGGAATTTTCTGGACTATAGTACTAAGATCCATTTTAAGACAGTATAAATATATTTTATGACACAAGAAATCTACTCTAGACATGTGGCTGCAATTCTTCATCCAGGGATGATGCAGCCTCTCAGAGAGAACCTGAGACAATGATCATTGTGCTTTTCTCATTCTTACCCATTTTGCAATAATGCAGAAACTCAATTGTTACTGTTGTCACTGTTGGACATAATCACGTGTAAAACCACCTCCTTAACAATATATCCATTCTGAGGGAGGACTGATGAACAAAGAGTTCAAGACTGGAGTTGTTTAACCCAATGAAACAGCTGACTTGAACAAGGGGGAGCACTTGGACCACAGACTGATGGCTGGGAGGCCAGCTTGGGACACACACACACACACATATATATATGTATATATATATATATATATATTCCAAAAACATAATATATATGTATTCCAAATTCTGTAAGTGAACTTTATAAGAAAATACCAAAGGGAAATAAAGGCAGAGATCAACACAGAACCAATAATACCACATGATATCAAACAACAATTTTTCTAATAGATGTTTCATACAGAGAGAATATAACCATAACACCTTAGAATTAAATGATACCTTCATCCAAAGGACCAAACTGAAAACTAAGATAATATTTCACCTGAGCTCTACAGAATACATATGCCACACATCAGCATATAGAAGTTCCTCCTAAATGTAGCATATGCCTGAAACAAAGGAAGCCTCAAGAAATTCAGACAAGTAAAATAACCTTATATAGCCTATAGGATAATTGAGTATTGAAAGTTAAATTTGACAGCACACAAAACTCCAGTATGCATATAACAAATATATAACCCAATGATGCATGCAACTAATTTCTAAAATAGAATGAACCAAGCTCACAAGCAGTAGATTGCAAGGATTAATAAAATTAAAGCAGAAATGAATTCAATAGAAATGAAGAAAACAGTACAAAGAATGGAAGAGTATAAGAGTTGTTTTTCTAAGAAGATAAGCGATGATCCACAGACATAATAAAAGAGGTTTTACTTTATAGTAAACAGTCCATCACCAGACTGTACCAGATATTTAGCAGAGATTAAATAGAGATCAGTGACCTGGTCCCAGTGGATAAACCTACATTTTGACTCCAGCACATATGGATCAGAGAATATCATAGAAGAGGTAGGAGGAAAGAGGAAACAATCTTTCACAGCAATGGTGGAATAAACAAGAACTGAAGAAAGACAATATCAATATACTTGCTTAGAGAGAATATTGTAAGGAATCTCAGAGGGTTATGCTGCTAGACAAGGAATTGAAGAAAACGAATGCCTGCTGAGAAAGGGAGAATGAGTCTCTGAGGAAAGAGCCCTTAATTGCTTGTCCAACAAAATAGTAGTCAGCACTAAATCTAGGTAAATACAAAAAAAACCCTGAATTCAGTAGGTTGTAGTTATATATGTGTGGGGGTGGCATTTAACAATATTATATGTAAATTAGAAATAAGCTTGTTTCACATGTCAATCCTAGCTCCCTCTCCCTCCTGTCCTCCCCTACCCCCACAGCAACTGCTCCAGTAATTTTAAAGGAAGAAGAGACTATCACTTTGAGACTTGAAGGGATATGGATGTATTTTCAATATGTGGAGTCCTGGAGGGAAGAAAGGGAAATTGGAATGTGATCTAAATATACTTTAGTTAAAAACGCACAGAAAATTAAACATTCCTTTAAATCATACTTAGGAAAGGAAGTCATAAAATGATTTAATATTGAGTCTTGTTTTAGTCATAAAATTGACTCTTTCTGTGGAATGTGAAACAAAGAAATCATGTTAATTTACTGATGCATTCACTATTACTGTATCATAAAATGTGTTTTTATAGAGGTTTAATGTGCTTTTATAGAGGTATAATGTGTGTTAGTACAAGCCAACAGTATGTGTTGCTTTTCTAGAAGGCCTGGGTTCAGTTCCCAATCCTACGTGGCATTTGTCAAAAATCAGTGACTACAGTTCCACAAACTACAAAACCATCTCCAAATTGACACTAGCACTACACATGAGCATGGTGTACATGTCTACTGTACATACAAAAAACCACTCACTCGTAAAATATAATATAAATGAATTGATGAATATCAGTACAGTGTAGTGAAAAATTAAGGAATTGTAGAATATGTTAATACTTTACATAAAAATTATTTGGCATGTGAATATATATTTCCAGTGCAAAACTAATTAACTTTTTATAAAACCCAGTTTCATACAACTATTTCTTTGATACATTAGTTTTCAATAACTACTTGGCTTTTAAAACTACCGCAGAGGAACCAGAGTGAGGCAAGGAAAGGAGGAAAGTTAAATAATTATATCATAATTAAAATTCATTTTTAAAGCCCTCCTCTTTGAGGTTATAGGATAAGGAGACACTCATTCATTTGGATGGAAATACATACTTATAGAGCCATTAAAGATAGCTCTTTGGCCATTATTCAGGAAGCTCGTTAAAAATCTTCATCAAAATTCCAGCTATACTCTCTTGTTCATATAACCAAATAAGACCTAACTGCTGATAATCAAAGTTCTTGAATCCAACTGTTTCAATCCAAGGAAGAAATACATAGAAAGAAACTACAGGAAGACATATCTGGGAAAGTATCCTGTTTTCTGGTGATGAGTGAGTTCTCATGGTCCACAATAGCCCTCTTTCTACCAAGTACAGAAATGGTCATAGAAGAACTTACTAACTCAATTCTCATAGGAAAAGATTTATTAATATAGTAAATGCTTAACAGTATTTCAAAAATTATGAGAGATTCTGTCAGGTTATTTGAACATATGCTTAGAAATTGATAAGCTCTAAAAGGTTTTTAAAAAGTTTCTCATTTTAGAGGATAAGAACAAAGTGAAATGGTGTTGATTCAAGGGCAATACAGTTCAAGCCATCTAGATTATCTTGCCAGGATGGAAAATACCCTGATACTGGAAGGATTCCTAAGTCTTCTTGTTCTGGAAACGTGTTTCCTGACACTCCAGCTTACAAAACTCAGGATTTTACTACTTTAGTTTACCAGATTGCTGTGAATATTCCAACACCTAAATCAGGCACACAGCAATAGTAAAATAGTATCTAATTTGCTTCTCATACTTGAACTGGTTGGAATCCTGAAGGAAAACCAGTGAAAAATTCTTGAATTGGTCTATTATCAAAAGCAGCAAAACGCAGAAATTAGTTTTTCTGAATCACAAAATAAATAAAAATAAGAACACTATCATATTCCAAAACATAGTTTGGTCTATTGCTGGTCTTTAGCCAGGAAGGAAACACAATTCTGACTTTTGTCATAATATTCCTGAATGTCCATGCTTATCCCCAACTAACACAGAAGTAAGAAATCATCTTTAATACATGCAGTAAGTATGATCATGAGTTGTGATGGCCCTTAGATACACTATACAGTTAATATATTGTAGATTCAGAATATTGTATTCAGTGTCTACTTTCTGAGGAAGATGAGGCAAATATACTGAACTCTTGAAGGGCAGAATCAAGTAACATGAAAATGTCCCATAATATGGAAAAAGTATTTGGTGGACTGAACACTTCATGTCATATTCCATAAGAAAAGAAAGATGTTAGGTATCTGTACAAAAATAGATTTGCTACATAGAATGATGTTAAGAACCTTCTATAGAGATTACTAAGAATGTGAGAAAGCATTTCTGACCTCTTTCTGCAAGTGTTTGGATTCAGCTGATAACTAGTATATCCACAACCCCATTTGATGGAAGAGAGACTCCTCCAAAGTAAAATGCTGTAACCTTCTCCTAAGATACTGGAATATTTTGAATATGTGATAATGTTCAGATGCCTAGCAATGACTCTGAAGGAATCTTGAGTCTCAGCTGACTGAGCACAGTACATTATATCAGGAAAAATGTGAATTTTAAAAACACATGGTCATGTGGACTATCTATGACCATGATTGTTATGATAATGACACAGTGATCAAAATGGGTAGGTGCATCATGATTGTCATGTTTCATCAACACCCAACTGAAGGACAGTTGTATTCGCAGTAAATCTACATGAATAATTGCTTCCTGAGTTTTTTCATGTCTGCCACATATGATGGGCACATGCAAAACTTTCCATTTTCTTGGACTGACAGACATGCTAGGTTGTTTTAATATAAGTAGCATGATCTTATTTTATGCTTGAAATGTTTAGTATCAAAAAGTAACTCCACAACTGAAATTCTGTGCCATGCATTGCTATCATTCTTGGAAAGAACCAAAGCAAGCTAGAATCTTAAAAGATGAAGACTTTAAGGATTTAAAAGAGAGTTTAGCCATGAAACTCACTGGTAAAATACATGCCTAATTCATTCAGGTCCCTGTGTGTGATTCGCTGGATCACCATAGATCAGCCTTTGATATTGTCTTCCAGCTATTGCTATCCCTGACAAAACTTCCCCTTGTTTGTCACATGGCAGGTGCATTTGACTAAAATAATCCCATCACAAATGTACTTAAATAATGAAGACACACCTGGCTAAAATATAACATTGTACAAATATATTTAAATCGTGATGTCACAAGTGGTTAAAATATAACATTGGTAATTAGTTCATGCTTAAATTTAGTGACAATTAGCACATTAACTTCTATACTTACACAAGACACTTCCCCACAATTGCCTACATCAGGGCCATTTTTGAGTAAAAGGTCAACAAGGTTTTTAGCATCCCATTTAACTGCATATATAAGTGTTGTTCTAGAATGACACAGTAGATTAAATTATTTAAAAGGTGAGTTTATTATATATTACTAAATCTGCATAAGCAGTATGTGTGTAGAATTGACCATGGTCTAAGCCAATTTAAGCTTCTTGAAAGCACTGACATAGTTGTAAAATATGTCAAAGTTTAAAAGGAGAAAACAATCAGAAAACTTCCTGACACACTTTGGCATTTCATACTAGAATTGGTATTGTAAAATTGTTTATGAGGAATAACTGTGTGGAGATCATTTGCCTAAAGTATAGATTGATTTATAGGAAAGAGAATACCATTTCCTTCCTAGTCTAATTCCCTGTCAAATAAGGAATTGCCATTTGCATCAAACAATAGCAGTGATATTTTCAAATAATTTTAATGGGAAAAATGAGTGTTTTCAATTCCTGATAATGACATCATGCCAGTGAGTATATTTACAACCACCATTTATGTATTGTTTCTTTCTGCAGGCCCACAAAATTTATTTGGAATTTAAAGGTGATTCACATGTTTGTGTGATTGCAAAGTTGAAAAACTTTGGAACTGACACCATAGAGTAAAAATCTAATGTAAACTCTATCAGCTTGTAGATGATCATATGTCAGTCAAAATAAAAGTCTAAATAAGAAAATCTCTCATTATCATAGTGAAGGTGAACCTGATGATACATCATTCTTTCCTATGATCATTTATGGAGTAGATGTTTTTCAGATATATAACTGACATTTTGTTGACCTTTTCTAGTATATTCCCATAATACTATTGAAATGAGTCATTTTCTTTTACTATTTAAGACTACAGTCACACATAAATACTGTTTTAAACAGTGAAAAGACCCTTTGATAGTCATCACATGCATGAATATTGGTCCCATGTGTGATTAGATATTCTGCAATGTAGAGATTCCTTTCTTTGAGTGCTAGCAACAGAGGGATAAATCCATCCTGTAATGATATTAATTCATCATTCAAAATACTGCATATTCCACAACTGAACTAAAAATCATATGTGTATCCCTGTTAACATGTTTATTAATGACATGACAGCAGAAAGCTTTAATTTTTCTTTCTTTCCTTTGGTTTTTTTGAGACAGGGTTTATATGTAGCTTTGGAGCCTATCCAGAAATTAGCTCTGTAGACTAGACTGGCCTCAAACTAACAGAGATTTGCCTGTCTCTGTCTCCTCAGTGCTGGGATTAAACACCTGTGCCACTGCTGCTGGATTCTCTTTTCCTTATGGGCTTTATGCATGTTCTCATGTTCCTTAATACTGCAATGCTCCCATCCAGCCAACAGAGGTCAGAGGTCAGACGATTCCATCCCTAAAGTCATGGGAAACCTCTGGTTCTTGTCACAGAATTTATCATGGTATTTTGGAGTCATGTAACTGTTACTTGACAGTTTAACTAAAGACACCCAAACCAACAAACGGTAACAAAGATGTTCAATCCTTAGTTACATGGATGAGCAAAATACTGTTGTCTATGTCAGAAGTTCTACTGCATTACATAAGTCACTTATGTGGCAGATATACCATTTCCCAATAGAAAAACTCAATTAAGCATCATGACATAAACGTGAAATTGTCCTGTACTTAAACACTGATCTGTGAATGAGTGCTTGGAAAATTTTCTGTGTGATTAAACATTAACAACAGCAGAAGTTGCTTAAGAGACTCATTTCTCAGAGCTTTGGAATGGTGTGGAATTTGCTGAGGACACAGAGGAAACTCTGCTTCTTGCTCAATTGAGTAAGGACCCAGAATAACAATGGCAGCCTCTTACTACTGGATAGGTCACCATTGTACTGAACTCAAAATGAACAAGAACTCAAAGTATTTTGATTGCTTACATGAAAATGAATCTCCACACATTCTAAATTTATAATAAAAGCACCAATAAAAACACTAGTAGACAGAAATACAGGTATAGACAAAGCACATGAAATGGGGGAATACTGCTCTTCTTTGTTGGCAAATAGGACACTTGAGTGTTGGATCATGGAAGTGCCTCCTTCAGGGAACTATTCTATCAAAGGGGCTAAAAGACAAAAGATGTGACTTTTTACACTCAGGATGAAACCAGGTGTCTAAATTTCTGCTGGAGGTTGAGTGTGCACTGGATTCATGAAAGAAAATGAGGGTATGAATGAACTGCACTGTTCCATATCCTTGGGTTTCATTTTTCTATTTCTTTTCCTCAATATATGTTTTTAATTAGAAACATGAATGCTTCACATATCAATTCCAGCTCCCTCTCCCACCCCTCCTTCCTTGTCCTTACATCAGCCCCCCAATTCTGTCACCCACCCAATCCCCATATCATTCCCTGTCAAGGGTGAGGCCCTCATTGGGGGGATCTCCAGAGTCTGTCTTTTCATCCAGGGCAGGACCTAGGCCCTTGCCCATGTGCCCAGGTTGAGAGAGCATCCCTCTATTTGGAATGGGCTCCCAACTTTCATTCCTACACCACTGATTTACTACCCAGTTTGGGAAAATGGCTGTGCTAGATTTTAGAGCTGAGTAGTAAACAGTGTGCATGAGCTCATTCATTTCTCACACTGTTGATGATAGACAGTGTGTGCAAAGCTGTCTCAAGATCCTGTGCCTGTGCTTTTCCAGTAATATACAGTAACCTGTCAGTGTATGTGAAATAAACCTCTCAGCCTATTACCTATTTTTTCAAACACTTGCCATGACTCCATAAAGAAAGATATATGCTCTAATACTTCTTTCTATAAATCAACATTTGTTTTTCACCTATGAGAAATCATTTTGGAGAGTTTCATTTGATGTAATTTTAAGACATTCATCCCATTCCCTCAACTACTTTCCCAATTCACCTTCTTCTATACCCACTCATCTTCGTTCCTCATTGATATCACACTCCTGTCAAATATTTGGGATCACTATAAGATCAGGGTGAAGCCTGTTGGAGCAAGGTATAATGGATTACTTATGAAGAAAGTGTCTCCAGGGTACAACCCACTTTATGTTCAAATGACATCATAGTCTCTGTGAGACCACTCACATGGAAACTCATGTTACACAGAATTTCATTATGCAAACAGGAATTTCCTATAAAGTTCTGCTATTATCTGAGGTCTTTTTTATTGTTTTTTCTTTGCTTTCTTTAAGAGTTTTTTTTTTTGGGCAAACTGTTCAAATTTTTTTATCATTTTTTATTTTAATTTTAAATAGCTTGTTTTACATGTCAATCCCAGTTCCCTCTCCCTCCCCTCCTCCCGCACTCCCCTTCCCCCCCTCCCTCCCAACCTATTGCCAAATCCTTCCACATAGGGGATATCTAGAGTCTGTCATTTTACTCTTGGTAGGGTCAAGGCACTCCCCTAAGAGTCCAGGCTGAGAGAGCATCTCTCTTTGTGCTATAGGCACAAGAAGACTGTTTGTATACCAGGGATAGACACTGATCCACAGCTCAGGGCCCCATAGGTTGCCCAGACCTTCTCACTGACACTCACATTTGGGGGGTCCAGATCAGTCCCATGCTGGCCTCCCCATTGTTGGTCTGGGGTCCAAGAGCACTCCCCTGTTCAGATCAGCTGTCTCTGCTGGTTTTGCCAGCCCATTCTTTGCCAATTTGCTCATCACTCCTCTCTCTCTGTCACTGGTTTCCTTGGGTTCAGTTCAGTGATTAATTGTGTGTTTGCCTCTGCTTCCATCAGTCACAGGATGAAGGCTCCCGGATGGTTATAGACATCAAGTTCATTATCAGGAATGAGCATTCGAGGTGGTCCCTCCACTATTGCTTAGCTTGCCAATTGGTGTTATACCTTTAGATCACTCGAGGTCACTCTGGTGCCTGATCTGTCTTCGATCCTATGATTCCCTCTTCCCCCTATTCTACCCTCACCCCCTCAACTTCCTGTTCCCCCATGACCAACTCCCTTCCTCTTTACTCCCTCTATTCTTCCCAGGTCCCACTCCCCCCCACCCCTTGCCGTGTTCCCCATCCATTCAGAGGATTTTGTCTCCATCCTCTTCTCTTGGGTACTATGCATATATGCATATCTTTTACCT
>NW_024433034.1:0-1718 GCF_017639785.1 Mesocricetus auratus | reverse complement strand
ACAAAGAACTCAAGAAACAAGTCTCCAAAACACCAAAGGATCCACTTGAAAGGTGGGGTACAGAGCTAAATAGAGAATTCTCAGTAGAGGAGGCTAAAATGGCCAAGAGACACTTAAGAAAGTGCTCAACATCCTTAGCCATCAGGGAAATGCAAATCAAAACAACTCTGAGATACCATCTTACTCCTGTCAGAATGGCTAGAATCAAAAACACCGAAGACAATTTATGCTGGAGAGGATGTGGAGAGAGAGGAACACTCCTCCACTGCTGGTGGGAATGCCGACTCATACAGCCTCTTTGGAAATCAGTATGGAGATTCCTCAGGAAAATGGGAATTAATCTACCACTAGACCCAGCAATTCCACTCTTAGGCATTTATCCAAATGAGGCAGGTTCATACAACAAGGGCATCTGCTCCACTATGTTCATAGCAGCATTGTTTGTAATAGCCAGAACCTGGAAGCAACCTAGATGCCCCTCAACTGAAGAGTGGATAGAGAAAATGTGGTACATTTACACAATGGAGTATTACTCAGCAGAAAAAAACAATGGAATCTTGAAATTCGCAGGGAAATGGATAGCACTGGAAGAAACCATCCTGAGTGAGGTAACCCAGTCGCAAAAAGACAAACATGGTTTGTACTCACTCATATATGGATTTTAAATATGGATCAGGATAGTGCCAGTCTGCACTTTCACAGATAGAGAGTCTGGGAAACAGGAAAGAACCTAAAAGATATGCATATATGCATAGTACCCAAGAGAAGAGGATGGAGACAAGATCCTCTGAATGGATGGGGAACATGGCGAGAGGGGGTAGTGGGACCTGGGAAGAATAGAGGGGGTAAAGAGGAAGGGAGTTGGTCATGGGGGAACAGGAAGTTGAGGGGGTGGGGGTAAAATAGGGGGAAGAGGGAATCATAGGATCGAAGACAGATCAGGCACCAGAGTGACCTCGAGTGATCTAAAGGTATAACATCAATTGGCAAGCTAAGCAATAGTGGAAGGACCACCTCGAATGCCCATTCCTGATAATGAACTTGATGTCTATAACCATCCGGGAGCCTTCATCCTGTGACTGATGGAAGCAGAGGCAAACACACAACTAAGCACTGAACTGAACCCAAGGAACCCAGTGACAGAGAGAGAGGAGTGATGAGCAAATTGGCAAAGAATGGGCTGGCAAAACCAGCAGAGACAGCTGATCTGAACAGGGGAGTGCTCTTGGACCCCAGACCGACAGTGGGGAGGCCAGAATGGGACTGATCTGGACCCCCCAAATGTGAGTGTCAGTGAGAAGGCCTGGGCAACCTATGGGGCCCTGAGCTGTGGATCAGTGTCTATCCCTGGTATACAATCTGTCTTCATGTGCCTATAGCACAAAGAGAGATGCTCTCTCAGCCTGGACTCTTAGGGGAGTGCCTTGACCCTACCAAGTGTAAAATGATAGACTCTAGATATCCCCTATGTGGAAGGATTTGGCAATAGGGTGGGAGGGAGGGTGGAAGGGGAGTGCGGGAGGAGGGGAGGGAGAGGGGACTGGGATTGACATGTAAAACAAGCTATTTAAAATTAAAATAAAAAATGATAAAAAAAGGAAAAAAAAGAAATATAATCAGAGCAAAGAATCGAAATTTGAACCAAATAAAATAAAGAGTCATTAAAACATAAAAAAAATAAAATGAAATTGATAAACTAAAAAAAAATGGCAGCAGCT
>NW_024433033.1:0-2882 GCF_017639785.1 Mesocricetus auratus | reverse complement strand
AGTTTTCCAGAAGTTACTAATGTAGTTTCTCACAGAGTTACAGGTGTAGATTCTCACACAATTTTGTATCGTTAGTTTTCAAATAGTTACACGTGTTGATTCTCAGACTGTGCTGTATCGTTAGTTTTCCAGTAGTTACTAATGTAGTTTCTCACAGACTTATTTTGTTAGTTTTCAAGAAGTTATGCATTCAGTTTAGAACCCCGAGTTGGATCGTTAGGTTTCAATAAGTTATGTAGATAGTTTCTCACACTATATTGTTTCGTTATTTTTCAAGAAATTATGTATATTGATTCAGACACAGTGTTGTATCATTAGTTTTCAAGAAGCTATGCACTCAGATTAGAACTCAGTGTTGTATCGTTAGATTAAAATAAGTTATGCTTATAGATTCTCACACAGTTTTGTATCATTATTTTTAAATACATTACACGTGTACATTTTTAGACAGTGTTGTGTCCTTTATTTTTAAGAAGTTACAAATATATTTTAAAACACAGTATTGTATGGTTACTTTTAAATAAGATATATGTAAGATTCTCTCACAGTGCTGTTTCTTTAGTTTTCAAGTAGTTATATATGTAGTTTCTCACTCAGTGTTGTATCATTAATTTTCAATATGTTACCAATGTAGCTTCTCAAACAGTGTTGTATCATTAATTTACAGTTTGTTACACGTGTAGTTTCTCAGACAGTGCTGTATCGTTAATTTTCAATAGGTCACACGTGTAGATTCAAAGACTGTGTTGTGTATTAGTTTTCAAATGTTATGCTTATAGGTTCTCACACAGTGTTTTATCGTTAGTTTTCAATAAGATACACATGTAGATTCTCAGACAGTGTTGAGTCCTTTATTTTCAAGATATTATGCATATAGATTCAAACATAGTGTTGTATTGTTACTTTTTAATAACATACACGTGTAGATTCTCAGAGAGAGTTGTATGGTTAACTTTCAATAAGTTATGTGTAGATTCTCAGACAGTGTTCCATTGTTAGTTTTCCAGAAGTTACTAACGTAGTCACACAGAGATATTTCGTTAGTTATCAAGAAGTTATGCATTCAGTTTAGAACTCAGAGTTGTATTGTTAGATTTCAAGTAGTTATATGTAGGAGTGAATGCCACAAAGCTACCCGCCCAACAGGGCGGGGTCAAGGTAGAGTTAAAAGGAAGTGAAAGGAAAAGGGGCTTCCCTTTTTTCTCCTGGAAGCCAGCCATGCTTCTGACTCCTGGTCAGTGCGACTCTCTCTCCCTGATAAATAAATATATTGTTTTTCCCTATATAGTATCGAATATCGTTATATCTGGTGACAGAAGTGGCTTGGAATTACAGCCCACGCCTTGGAAAACACCTGAAATCGGCATCCTCCGAGGTGAGTGCTAATTTGCACTTCAGCGGAGCACGCTCCCGCCCGGAGCCGCAGTCTCGGCTGCGTCCAGAGCTGCTGCAGTCCGAGCATGCATGCCGCGCAGACACCCCCAAAGCACGTGCTCGCCGCTGGGAGAGAGGACCCTCCACCACACTCTCGCCATGCGTGCTGTACCTGCCCACTGCCTGAGACCCTGCCCCAGTCTGCTGCTGAGCTGTACCTGCCACCAAAGCAGCCCACCGCAGTGTGCACTGAACCTGCAGCTGAACTGCAAGAGAGGAGTCTGCCTCTCTGCGTGGAGCTGTTTCTCCTTCCCCGCCAGCCCTGCTGCCGCCGCCGCTGCCCGCCAAGCCACACAGACCCAGGGACACTGACCCCTCTGCTGCCCACCCGGCAATGCCACACGTGCTGCTCACAGCCCGCCACAGTGTTAGGAGTGGCTGCAACTCGCAGTTGTAGACCGCCGAGCATCCCAGCCGCCGGCACCCCAGCCATCGGTTGCCCGCTCCCTTCCCCCCAGCCACCCGCCCGATTCCCTTGCCCAATTAGTTCTGCATTGCACTGCCTCAGCAGCTACAAGAGCCACTGCAAGTTCCGCTGCTGTGCGGTGAATCCCCTTGCCCGAATCTATTCCTTAAGTTTTCACAGGTTCTTTGGGGAGCATCCGATTTTTCGCAGAGAGGCAGTGTTTGGCAGTACACCTGCGCCATCTGCTGGCCAAGCACGGTAACTACAGGTATTTTATTTTGAGATACAGGAGGTGACTTTTTCCTATTTAGGAATCACCAATTGATGGTAAGAACATCTAATTATAACATGGCAGGTAATTTAACACTGCAGGATTTTGGAGATTTCATTACCAATGTGATGGATTATGCGGTAAAAGACAATTATGATATTTTTCATATGTATATGTGTGCCATGCTTGTGATTAGTGTATTAATACATATAATCACTTGGAAGAAACATGAGCTTATGTTTTGGAAATTAGAGTCAAAAATTCAGGAAAAAGGTGATTTAGTTACCAAAACAGATAATTTGGAATTTGATCAGAACAATCTTCGAGGCACAGTTAATTCAATGTCTACTGCATTTATGGCTAAAACTGAATCTAACCAGGTGGAACTTTCCAACTTAGCAGAGTCAATTAAAAAATTAGAGTCAAAAATTCAGGAACAAGTGGATTTGGCTACATTTAATTCAATGTCTACTACATTTATGGTTAAGACTGACTCTAACCAGGTGGAACTTTCCAAATTAGCAGAGTCAATTCAAAAATTAGAGTCAAAAATTCAGGAACAAGTGGATTTGATTACATTTAATTCAATGTCTGCTACATTTATGGTTAAGACTGACTCTAACCAGGTGGAACTTTCCAAATTATCAGAGTCAATTCAAAAATTAGAGTCAAAAATCCAGGAACAAGTGGATTTGGTTACATTTAATTCAATGTCTACTGCATTTATGGTTAAGACTGAGTCTAATCAGGAGGAATTTTCAAAGTTAGCAG
>NW_024433032.1:0-19915 GCF_017639785.1 Mesocricetus auratus | reverse complement strand
ATATATATATATATATTTGTCTAGATTGTTTTCACTTAAAAAATAACTGGTGTTGGGTGTGGATTAATTTGAAAAGTGCTTGCCTAGCATGCAAGAAAACTTTGGTTCAGTCTCTGCTATGGGATAAACCAGGTTAGGTGATGCTCATATGTAATTCTGTCACTAATGAGGCAGAAGCAGGGGGAGCAGGAGTTCAAGGTGATTTTGTGTATTGTAAACTGACTGGGGAGGCTCAGGATCCTGCAGTAGTTCAGAGCTTGGGAGATGACTCGGGGGTTAAAAGCATGTACTCTTCTTGTAAAGAATACAAGATGGGTTCCAAGCACCCATGGCCTATAGTTTCAGGGAATCCAGCATGTTCTTTTACCTCCATGGATGGGCATTTCACTCACACAAAAAACCATATTCAGATACATAATTTAAAGCAATAAAATGTTTTTGAATGAATATAGTAACTATTATTGATAATTATAAAATTCTTGTTTTCTTTTTAGATTTTTTGAGACAGGGTTTCTCTGTAGCTTTGCAGGCTGTCCTTTAATTCGCTCAGTAGACTATGTTGGCCTCGAACTCACAGAGATCCACCTGTTTCTGCTTCCTGAGTGCTGGAATTACAGGTGTGCAACATCACTGCGTGGTTAATTATAATTATTATTAACAATACTTATTGTTATTTTCTATACTATACTTCTCTTTACCTTGCAATATTCTCCCACATTCCATAGCAGGTGACTGAAACACTAATTGTTCTAGGTGTGGTGTATACAGACTTTTCTTGCAATTATATACTAATAACAAAATTCATCTCACAAGTGAAATGTAACAATTAATTAACGCATACTATAGTATAGGATTTGTAACAATCTCCTATAATAAGATTTATGATAGTGTCCTGAAATATTTTTGTTTCACTTTTTCCTCTCCCTTTTATTTCTTCCCCTTTTTATTAGCTTTTGAGAATTTCATAGAATACACTTGATCATAAACTCCTGCCTTGCTTAACTCCCCCAGACCTTACCAATCCAAATATTTGTAAGTTTTGGCAAATAACATCAAGGAAGATTTTTATGGTCTATTTATTCCTGGATTTGTGACCTTCCTTCAGAGACTGTTTTATCTATTAAGTGCCAATGTGCTAGATGGTTTTATTTCAACGCAGGCTAATGTCATCTGAAAAATGGGGAAATTCAATTAAGAAAAATGCAACCATAATATCAGGTTATAGGCAAGTCTGTAGATCATTTTCTTAATTAGTGATTGATGGGTGAGGGTCCATTCCACTGTGGGGGATGCCACCCTTGGGGTGGTGGTGCTAGGTTTTTATCAAAACAGGCCGAACAAGTCATGAATAACAAACCATCCCATGGCCTCTGCATCAGCCACTGTATCCATGTTCCTTCCCTGCTTTAGTCCCTAACTTGACTTCCTCCCATGATAAACAGTGATGTGGAAGTATAAGCTAATTAACATTTTCCCTGACAATTTGCTTTTGTTCACAGTGTTTCATCACAGCAATAGTAAACGTAAATAGGATACACATCCTTATGTTTACTTGATTTGTTTATTTATTTTGCCTGTTTAATATTTACCTGATTTGGACGTAGAAAGAATGTAAGAGCCAGAGGGCATGAAGAACAAAAAGAGAACAAGGCCCTCTAAATCAACAGGAGCAAAGCTTTTATGGACTGACTGAGATGGGATCAGCGTGCAGGTGTGCGCCAGTGCGTACCAGCTCTCCTGTGTGTTTGTCAGGGCTTGGAGTTCAATGTTTCATGGATTCCAGAGTGTGCATATGACTGAGTCCCTGATAATTGTGTCTTCTTTTGGGATTTTTCCTTCTTGTCCAATTTCAATGTAATAAATTTTGTTTTATCTTACATTTTGTTGTTTGCTTATCTCTTAGAAGCCTGGGTGTCTTCTAAAACAGTTACATAAATATTATGTTATAAACGCCTTCCATGCAATATGCTAGATTTTCTCATGAGCCCTGAAGGAGCTTTGAAAATGTAATTTAAATTGTTTTGGTGCAGATGATTCTTAAGTAGCTATACTTAGATGAGTTGAAGCACTCAGTCAACACTGTCCTCACTAACTGTAAAAGGGATTCAGACTCACAGACACAAAGTAAAATAGCAATTTAAAACTGTAGTAATTATGATTTAATAACAGGAATTTACTCATAATTCTGGATTATATATGGATAAGAAATGCATGTGACCTTATGTTTTCACACATAAATGCATTTTAATTTAGATAGTATCATTCTATTAAAAAAGAATCTTTTCAGAGCCATTCATTTAAATAAAATTGTATTTAAGAATTTAATAGGACTGAGTGAAGGTCAGTAGTTCTTCATAGATACACATGTGAAACCCGTTTTATTCTCTACCCTCAGGTGATGGCTGCAAGTCAAATAAGTCCTAATTTTTTAAATATGCAATTTGGTTTTTTTAAAATAAATCAGACATACTTCTTGCATTATAAAAATATACCCCAGGTTTACTCAATGTTAGAAATACTATTTCTAATGCACTGAATCAGTATGGATTCAGATAAAATAAAAACTATGGTATGGACTATCTTGTACAGGATTCAATACAACAAAAATTATAGTTTTTCCTGTGTGTACATGCCAGTTAAATCATAATCATATAAAATAATTGCTAGAGTTAAATAATTTATAATGGAAATTCCTAGTAGAGATTAATTTCTTTTGTGGCAGTATTGCCAACTTAGTGTAGTACTTAAAGAATTATTAATTAATAAAATAAATTTAAAAATTACATTATTTATTGACTTTAGTTGTTGTAGGTGTGGGGGAAGAGTTCTTGCCACTGTGTGTGAATGGGGAGGTAAGAAGGCAAATGTGGAAATGCAGTCTCTCTCCCAGTGGGAACCCACTCAGTCTTCTCATGTGGGTACAAAAATTGACATCACGTTGACACAATGTGTTTAATACTCCTTTACTGGTGTCAATCTGTAAGTCTGTCTTCTCTAATAAGTCTCTAACCCAAAAGGACAATCCTCCTGAGAGTTTCCCTTTAGGCCCAACAACCCAAGTTATGTTCCAGAAAAACATATGGTCTACCATAACAAAAAAGAAGCCTGCCTTGTAAGCTCTCTTAGCTTTACAAAATTAAGATCCATTTAAGTTGCATTTGTCAAGTATAAAGTATAGATGCATCTAGGTTGCTTCCAGCCTCTGGCTATTACATCTAAGGTTTGAAGCCCTGCTTTCCTTGGTAGCTTTGTACCACACAAAATTTTATTGTTCAGATTAGACTTACTAATTTTATTTTATTTTTAACACGTGTGAGTGTTTTGCTTCCATGTATATATGTCCACCTCCTTCATGCCTGGTGACTGTGGAGATTGGAAGATGGTTTCAACTGGAGTAAGAGAAAATTGTGACTTATCTTGTGGCTTCTGGGCACTGAATCTGTGTCCTCTAAAAGAAGAACATCTCTTAACTGCTGAGCTGTCTCTGTAGCTCCCACGCTATACACTCTTTGTCCTTTGTCTCTCTTCATTCCCACTGTCTTGGAATAGAAATCTTCAGAGGAATGGAGTGATAACTGCTGTACCATTACAAATGTAAATCATTTCCTTAAGACATGAAGTGTGGTCAGAAAGTAACTGCTCTCTGGGGTATGGGTTTTGTGGGTTTCTCTCAAGTTCTGTTGCAAGGATATTGACTCCTTACCATTTACACACATATACAGAATCACATTTTTGACTAAGAGGCAGAGGATCCTTAGTCAACACTTAAGATACTTAGGATGAGCTCTCTGTCAAGGGCCAAATCGAGTTTCCTATAAACATACTTAAGAGTTGCTTTCCACAGAGTGTCTGAAAACTCCATCACAGTGCTCTGAAACCGCTTTTCTAGTTGCTGAGGTCAACTTTAGGGGAATCTTTGCCTGCAAATCTGCTGGACTCTCAGCGTGCATTTTAAGAGCCTCCTCTCTGAGTATATGGTGAAGGTGGAGCAATAATAAGGCAAAAGATATAGATTGGGAAGAGGAAATGCAGAGCTCTTTAGGAAATTCCTCAAAAAGTACTGTTTTTAAATCATTCCTCCTCACTATGCTGGCTCGTTCCCTGGAGTGTTATCCAATTAGGGCTTTCTGCTCTGGGTGAAGGTTATTCTCTGTGCTTCCAGTATGGTGCACTAATAGTGTACATTCAGGATACAGGTAGTGTAGATGAAGAACAGATTTGGCATCTTCTGTTCCTTTGAATAATCAACAGACAAAATAAAATGATCACAGTTATGATGGCAATTTTAATAAGCACCTCGGGGTTCTTTTGCAGACAAGTGGACTCAAACTTCACTTTCATGACGCATACAAGGTAATTTATATATTTGGTAGGAGATTGCTAAATATTGCTTTGAGCTTTGTAGCTTCAGGTGAAACTGCAAGTGCTAAAGTTCTAATAGGTCTCTATTTTCTAAATCTTAGCAGGTAATTTCATCATTCTACTGAGGTAATACTTATTTTTCTGATTTATGTTAATTGCTTATATATGCAATTCAATTTCCTCATGTAATCTCGAGCCATAGATTCAAAAGTCAAATACATCTTATTAATGACTTAACATTTTAATATACTGTTAAATATTTTTATAGGAGTTTGGATATATATCCATGAGGGGAAATTATGTATTATTTTATTTTCTTGTACTACTTTTGGCCAACTAAAATGTCAAAAGATCAGTCGGGCATTGATAGTGCATGCCTTTAATCCCAGCACTCTGGAGGCAAGTGGCAGGCTGTTCTCTGTGAGTTCAAGGCCACCCTGGTCTACAAAGAGAGTTCCAGGACAGCCTCCAAAACAATACAGAGAAATCCTGTTTCGAAAATCAAACAAACAAACAAACAAAAAACCCAAAAAGAAACAAGAAGTCAAAATATTTAGATTTTAGGGAATGATTTAGATGCAGTTTTGTTGTTCTCAAGAGGTTTATGGAAGACATATCAATTCCCTTTAATGTTTTGATAATAAGTTATATGAATTTGAGTTTTGTCTGCCAGTGTGAGGTTTAAATCTATGTGTTTTTTAAGTACAGAACATTGCATTCTAACTTTTTAAAAATAATTATTATTTTATTAGCTTAGAAACAATCTTGTTTCATATGTCAATCCCAGGTCCCTCTCCTTCCCCTCCTCCCCTGCCCTCCCCACCAGGTCCCCCAGTCTCCGACCCACTCTCCACTCCTATCCCCAGGGAGGGTGAGGCCCTCCATGGTAGATCTTCAGTAACTGTTATTTCATCCAGGTCAGGGCCTAAGCAATCCCCCAAGAGTCCCGGCTGAGAGAGCCTCCCGTATTCCCATAATGTGGAATGGGCACTCAAAGTCTATACATATGCCAGGGATAAATACTACTCAAGGCCCCATAGATTACCTAGGCCTCCTCACTGACACCCACATTCAGGAGGTCTGGGTCAGTCCCATGCTTTCCACATAGCCATCAATCTGGAGTCCAAGAGCTCCCCCTTGTTCAAGTCAACTGTTTCTGTGGGTTAAACCACCCCAGTCTTAACTCCTTTGCCCATCAGTTCTCTCTTTCTGACATTGGATTCCAGGAGTTCAGTTCAGTGTTTGTCTGTGGGTATCTGCCTCTGCTTTCATCAGTTGCTGGATGAAGGTTCTGTTTCCTAGACTCTCTGGCAGTGGGATTATATGCTGGCACTCCCCCTGATTCATGTCTAAAATCCATAAATGAGTGGGTACATACCATGTTTGTCTTTTTGTGATTGGGTTATATCACTCAGTATGATTTCTTCTAGTGCCATCCATTTGCCTGCAAATTTCAAGATTCCATTGTTTTATTCTGCTGAATAGTGCTCCATTGTGTAAACGTACCACATTTTCTCTGTCCACTCTTCATTTAAGGCACATCTAGGTTGCTTCCAGGTTCTGGCTATTAGAAATAATGCTGCTATGAATGTAGTGGAACAGACGTCCTATGAATGTGCATCTTTTGGGTATATGCCTAAGAGTAGAATTGCTGGGTCTTGTGGTAGACTGATTACCATTTTCCTGAGGCAACTCCATACTGATTTCCAAAGTGGCTGTACAAGTCAGCACTCCCACCAGCAGTGGAGGAGTGTTCCCCTTTTTCCATATCCTTTCCAGCATAAACTGTCCTTGGAGTTTTTTATTTTAGCCATTCTGACAGGAGTGAGATGGTATCTCAGAGTTGTTTTGATTTGCATTTCCATATCCTCTCCAGCATAAACTGCCCTTGGAGTTTTTTATTTTAGCCATTCTGCCAGGAGTGAGATGGTATCTCAGAGTTGTTTTGATTTGCATTTCCTGGATGGCTAGGGATGTTGAGCACTTTCTCAAGTGTCTCTCGGCCATTTTAGTCTCCTCTATTGAGAATTCTCTATTTAGTTCTGTAGCCCATTTTTTTATTGGATCCTTTGGTGTTTTGGAGACTTGCTTCTTGAGTTCTTTGTAAATTTTGGAGATCAGCCCTCTATCAGACCTGGGGTTAGTGAATACCTTTTCACAATCTGTGGGGCACCTTTTTGTCTTGCTGACTGTGTCCTTTGCCTTACAGAAGCTTCTCAGTTTCAGGAGGTCCCATTTCTTAATTGTTGATCTTAGTGTCTGTGCTACTGGAGTTATATTCAGGAAGTGGTTTCCTGTACCAACAATCCATTGATACATGAGTATCCTTCTCTTCAATATTGTACTTGAAGTCCTAGGTACAGCAATAAGACCACAAAAGGAGATAAAGGGGATACAAATAGGAAAAGAAGAAGTCAAGCTTTCACTATTTGCAGATGATATGATAGTTTACACAAGTGACCCGAAAAACTCTGCAAGGGAACTCCTAGAGCCGAGAAACACCTTCAGCAAAGTGGCAGGATACAAGGTAAACTCAAAAAAATCAGTGGCCCTATTATATACAGACGATGAAGTGACTGAGAAAGAAATCAGAGAAACCTCACCCTTTACAATAGCCATAAACAGCATCAAATATCTGGGGATAATGTTAACCAAGGAAGTGAAAGACAGAGAAATCTGTCTTGAAAAACCAACCAACCACACAAACAAGCAACAAAAAAATTGGTGTCTGAAACCAGACAGCAAATAATGTATTCTTGGTTACTTTATGTCATATATAAGAGAAGACTCATAAATTACCCACAAGAAAGATATATTTGTTCTTTCTAAAAATTATTGTTAAGATATTTCTCATGTAGTTTGCAGAAGAAAGACAGCTCAAGAGCATAGAGTGTAGTAAGATAAATAAAAGACTCAAAGACAGATGTTGGGGTTCAAGATTCAAGCTGAAGATCAGAAAAGCAAAGCGATCAGTCACTAGTTCTTACCTTTACCTCAGGTCAGACCAACGGGGTGATCCTCAAACTGTTCCTGACTTCACTATTCCTCATATTCACTCAGATTGCTATGCTTTCCTCAACATGGCTACAGACTCCTCTAAGAATGCTGCCCTATCCTCAATGTGGCTGGAGAATGAATACCAGCTCTGAGACCCTTTCCTGTCTTAAATATTTCTCTAATGCTGGGATTAAAGGCATGTGATCCCAGGTGTTGAGATCACCTTTTTGTGAGCTCTTTGTTTTAGGACTGGATCAATTTCATGTGTTCACTGTGAACTAACAGAGATCTGTCTATCCCTTAATCTTGAGTCCTGGGATTAAAGGTGTATATTACTACTGCTTGATATCTTTAGATTGAGGTTGGCTTTGCTTTCTGAAACTTCAGGAAAGCTTTAATAAATCATAGATAATATATCACCACAATAGAGCATGTGTCAAAAAAGTAAAAATTATGCTTCCATGGCCATTAGTGATGTATTTTATTGCAGCGACAAAATACTCCCCCAAAGCAATTAGGTAGTTATTTTGGCTTAGAGTTTGAAGGGGTAGATGGTCTTTGGAAGAGTAAGATAGCTGGTCTCATTAAGGCCACATTACCAAAGAAAAGAAATAACAAGTACAACTACATTCTCCTCTACATTTTCCTTCAATCTAGGATCACATTTAATGGGATATAGTTATTTAAATTCAGGGTGGGTCTTCTCTCCTCAATTAAACATCTCTAGAAATGTCTTCAAAGACATACCCAGAGGTATGCCTCCTGAAAAATTTTAAATCTAAGCATGTTGACAGTGAAGATTATCATAAGCCAGCTCCTTGTCAAGTTGATACATAAGAACCAAAATATTCTATCTCTAGCCCTCAGAGAAATATATCCTTCCTATTCTACATACTACAAAACACAACAGCCCAAATATATATATATATATATATATATATATATATATATATGTATTTTATATTCAAATCAACAATGCAAGGTTAGCATCACACCGGCTTCCTGTAGATGATTTTAGTAAATTCTGCCACGCGACTGTATTTCTTTGTAGGATATTAGAACCTTCTGTCCATCTTTTAAATATGTTTCCTTGTACTAAGATAAATTTCAACTGAATTCCTTACCTTACAACTCAGTTTTCCGAGTAAAAAATTCAGCCCTAAGGGAAATGCAGAATTAATACAAATAATTTAACCAGTTTATAATGTTGGCTAATAAAAGTGAGTGCCACTGCCACTCTGTTTCTTTTGTTTCTTATTCACCACCTCTCTGAGAAGAACAGTGAAAGTAGTTATGGTGACGAGTCAATTGTATGTGACAAAACCGGTACTACCATCATGTGTAAAGTTGATGCAGAGAGACTGAAATAATGAGTCCATGAGTCCAATACAATAATGATTTAATGACTCGTGCTCTGTAAGGTTTACCCATATAACAGGCCGTATGTAAGAATAAAAATGTGTAAGTCTGTGGTAGCTTAGAATGAGAATGGCTCCCACAGCTTAGTTATTTGAATGCTCGGTCTCCACTTAGTGGAACTGTTTTGAAAGGATTAGGAGGTGAGTCCTTATAGTGGAGGTATGTAACTGGAGTTGTGTTTTGAGGTTTCAATAGCTCATGCCCTGCACCTCTCTACACATGCACACACACTCACACACACACACACACACACACACACACACACACACACACACACACAGGCCGACAGACAGGCACACACACTACACTCCCTGCCATGGTGATAATGGACTAACCCTCTGAAAATGTATGTCAGCCCCTAACTAAATGATTTATTATAAAAGTTTCCTTGGTTTTGGTGTCTTCATATCAATAAAACACTAACTATAACAAAGTCCACTGGATGATTAGAAGAACTCCTGGAGCTCCACTGAAGAACTACAAGGTACTTTCTTTGCAGATTAACAGGCTTCAAAAATGACATCCTGAGTAATATATTTCTTCCTATGATATAGGCATCATTCCCAGATTCTTGAATGATGAATACTCTGAGCATAAAAGACTGTAAACAACAAAGGACAGATAAAAATTCTGATTGTAAATGGTTCTTGTAATGACTCTTAATATTAAGTAAACTCTTAATTTTCATGAAAAGGCCTAATAGTTTTATACAGAATAATTACACCACCCAGAAACCATATCACATCTGAAGAATAATATTCCATCAAGTGGAAGGTTCAGATAACATAACCAAACAGAGGAAGACCTGAAAACATGTGCCTAGCAGTAGGATCTAGAGACTGTCCATCATATGTGACTCTCCTGCCTGACCACCAGTGCAATTCTCACAAATAAATACAACTAAGCTTAAAATGGACATGCTATCTAAAGCATGTCTTCCCAATGTGATTCTGCCCTTTATTTCTGGGAGACACACTGATTTGGAAGCTAAGATATCCTGGCACATAATTTGATATTCTTTTAATAAATTATGTGTTTACCATCTCATCAGAAATTAATCATTGTGTAAGGTTGAGTACAGTATAAAGCAGACTATATTCTGGAACTTTTAAACAAGGTGTGATGAGATTGTGAACCATGAATCATGGAGGTAGGGAAAATCAGAAAATATTTACTAAAGTCACACAATACCCAAGGAGTTCTGGATCTAATTTGCTCAGTCAGTGTGTCTAGGAGAACCTCAGATTTTACCCAGTATTAGAGGGCGTTGTTTTTTTCTTTGATTCACAAACGTGAAAAATCTCATATACAATCCATGGTAATATTTATGCAAAACTACACCTTTTCTCCCCAGATGTTTAGAGTAGATAGGTAAACATTCTAGAATGAAACACTTAATTTTGCTTACCAGTTCTTATACTTTGAATCTGGAATATCCTTTATGAGGGTCATGTGTCCAGAGGCCCAGTGCCCATCTATTGGCACTGTTTGGGGAGGGTGTCAGGCCTATCTGATTGAGGTGGGTCACTGACTAGCGAGTCTTCAAGGCCTTTTCTTCCATGTGCATTCTCTGCTTCCTTATCCATCGAGATGTAGAAACTACTCCCTGACATCATGAGTGGTACTGCTTTACATTAACATGGATTTAGCCAACACCCTCTTGCTGTGATAATGGATTCCATAATCACTGAAACCATCAGTCAAAAACAAATGGTTTCCTCCTTAAGTTGCTTTTGGTGCGTATTTTGTCACATTGACAAGAAAAGCAACTAACCCTTTAGGATTTTTTAGTCCTCAAGCCTGTATTTCCTTCTACTCTTCCCACCTGTTACTTTTTAAAATAGTTGAATTTCACAAAATTCCTATTTCTAAGCCTGCACAATTGATAGAACAAATCTATATCACTATCCTGCTATCTGTGGTTAAATATCTGTTTCTGCTCCACAATACCTATTGCCTTATTTCAATTTCCCACAAAATGTTTAACCATCTCAGTGAGTATCTTCAATACCTAGAAACTTTCATTTTGAAAGGAAAAGTATCAGTTTTCTCTAAGTTGTATCAGCACCAGCTTTCCCACTTATTCTGATGGACAGATTTCCTCTGTGACATTTTTGTTGTTATTCTATTATCACCAACAATAACTGAAAGGGATTTCCTTCCACAAAGGCTTTTTGAGGTGCTCTTTTCTGTGAAAGAATTAAGGAAATATTAATAAAAATTTAAAGCAGGTGTTTTTGTAACTAAAGCAAGCAGATGTAAAAAGCATGAAATCACTGGATAGTTCACGAAATTCTGTAATCCATATCATAACCCTATTTGGTTAACACATTACAAACTCTTTTATGTACTTAGAAAAAGGCATAGCCTAGAAGATTTATATTTTAGCTGCAAGGACTATTTTTCTGAGCTAGTAAAACATGTAGGGACAAGGGCTGACATGTATAAAAATGTCAATTAGACAAATTATCCTTTTAAACAATTCCGAATTTTAACAGAGTCACAATTTGTGAGAAGAGTGTGAGATGGCCAAAGTCATCACCAGTCATGAAATTTTCTGAGTCATTTATTTTTGTCCTCCGCCACATGTGTGGACCTGAGGTTACAATGTTAAATGGCCATTCAGCTTGATGTTCAGCTTCCTGTGCAACAAAATTGAGGACACTTAGTAGTATTATATTTTTGTTCCATTTTTCTACAATCATCTGTATTTTTGAAATCTTTATTTCTCTACAAATTATAATAGTGACAGTAATGATATACACTGGTGGTTTGTGCCTAAAATGAACATAGTTTTCCACTTCTAAAGTCAAGGCCATCAATTTTGGTTCATTTTCTCATCTTATTTCTCAATGCACACTTGTTTTACATTGTCTTAGGTAGACTTGGATCCTTTTCCATCCTTAATGGAGAAGGAGATATTGATGCTTGGCCCTTGGATTCAAGTTTCATATTAATTTTGTTAATATTTAATAGAAATAAAAATATTTCTTTTGGTTGGGACCATAGCCACTGTAGCAGATGTAAGAGTAAATTTTACAGATCATGCTAAATATCAAGGATGGGTTAATTTTCTATGCTAGTTGTACCGTACTTGAGTGAAGAATATTTGGAGGAGTAGATACAAATTATTAGTGGATACTTCATTATCCAAATACAAGCAAATTTGAAGCATTTGATAGATACTTGAAAAAACAGCTTAAAAGCAGTTGTTCTGATTAATTTAATTTGAATAAAAACTTTCTTGGAATATATATATTTCCCCATTAGTTAAAGTTGCATTTTTTATTTTAATTTTGAGGTGTGGATTTCAATGTAATTGGAACTCAGGTACCTGATTCTTACCCTCCTGAGTGACAAGCATATGCCACAGCATCCAAAGTTTTAGTATTTTAACTTACTACAGAATCAGATTTTCTTACAGCATTTTATGTATGGTATTTTCCAAATTAAAGATCCCTCTGGATATAAATTGTCCCTAAAAATACTTAAACACACATATATGAACTGTCATTTTTGTCTTTTGAAAATATACATGTTTACTCTGTCTTTCTGTTGTTTTCTCATTAAGATTTCACTCATAAAAACTTTCTCAGACCACCTGACCCAAAACTAGATTCACTTGGACAGAAAGAACCCAAACTGAGAGACTGTCCAGGACATTTTCTTAATCGTTACTTGGTGTATGAGGGTGAAGGCTACTGTGGGTCCCTGTTGACAGAAAGCATGTGGGCCTGGGCTGTGTGTGTGAGGACAGATGCTGAAGTCAGAGCAAGTAGCAAATAAGCAGCAACCCTCCATGGTCTCTGCTTCAGTCCCTGCCTCCAAGTTATTGCCTCTGGCTCATTTCCTGCCCAAACCCTCCCAGACTTTCCTTAGTAATGGATTGTGATCTAGGGTGTGTAAGACGAAACAAAACCTTTCCTCCACAAGTTGTGTTTGTTCAGGGTGTTTGATCACAGCAATAGAGACACAACTAAGCAAGGAAGTATTTCTGCATCAATAATAAGTAAAATTACTGTTTTAATGTTCTTAATCATATCCAACAGGCCTGAAACTACCAAAAATATTTTCACAAAAAGCTAATATATTCTAAAGAGACTACTTTATTCACTATGACTTTCAAATTCATTTTGTGCAATTATCCCATTGAAAATTGACAGGGTGTTTGAGGATATGTTCATATTTGAGTGTCTTTCTCTTTTATTCATTATGACTCTTTTGAAGATGAAAAGTGTACTTCCTTTATGTCATAAAAAGAAGACTAGTCTCCAAGGTAATCTTTAATTGTTGGTAATAATTTTCACATCATCCACCTACATACTTCCAAGTTAGCATTAGTGATTAATGGATATATTTGAGTCACTCGAGATTCAGAAATGAAAGTATAAAAATATAAGACATCATGCCCTTATTAATGTCTAGGTATTTCAACACAATCTCATTACCATTTTGTTACTAAAGACAATTAAATGAATAAAATATAATGATAACTTAAATATTTCAAATATTTACCATATTGGAAAATTTTGTCACTGAGAATATGTGAAGAAAACAAACAATATGATGTACTTTTTTCTTTCTGTAAAAAACCCCACAAAACAAAACAAGATATTAAAATGTGTCACTAAAATGATATTAGTTATTTCTTTCTGTCTTAGTACACCTAATCAGGGACACTCTCCTTCCACATTTTTTTAAGTTGGCATGGATGACTCACTACTGAATAGATTGCCTTTTGTCTCTTGTGTTGAAACAATCCTGGCAATTCTCTTTTATTTGTCACTAAATTGATTGTCTTTAATTAACCTGCTGACTTATCAGAAAGAGGTGTGACAATTGCTCCCTGCTTGTCCCTGCAGCTGTCAGTCTATTGAGCTGAGTTCTCTACTTTGCTCGACAAAGCAAACTAAAAACGCCCATCATTGGAACTTACTTACTGACTAACCCAGCAAAATAGCTGACAGCCTTGCCCCTCCCAGTGGCTCTCCTTTCATCTTCTTTTTAATTTAACTCTGCCTTTCCTTTATCGACCTGTTCTTCATCCAAACCTAACAGTGATCTTCAGCATAAGGTCTATCCTGAGATGGAGCATGCCACGAGACTCACTGGGATGTTGGAGGAAAACGCAACTTCACTATGTAATTATTAAAATTTGAAAATGAAGGTTTGTATTAATATTTAATAAATTTGCCTTTGCATACTCCTCTTTGTTCACTGTCAAGTTGTCAGTTTTCATTTCAGAGCAGAAAAAGTAGAGAGGTAAAAGGTAATATTTGTATAGGTGCATGGGAAATGAGAAACAACACTGAGTCAAGTGTTGCTTTCATCCTTCTGTGAGCTACTGTATTATTTCTATTTGCACTTCTGAATGCACATATATATATATATATATATATATATTGTTTTCCTGAAATCTTTGAAATAGTTGACAATGTTTAGATAAAAAAGATAAGGTTAAAGATTTCCTCATAACACACACCATTCCTAATTTTAATCTTCAAGTGAAATTATTACCAAATCTTTTTTATATGATGTGTTCACTGGCAAATAAACCAGATACCATTATATACAAAGGGAACATTCAACAGTAATTAAGGCAATATACTTGACCATAAGACCAATAAACAGCAACGAAACATTTCTAAAAGAGTAAGACAACATGTAAATCATAAACCATGGAAAAATCAGGCTGATACCATCACCCCTACTAGCTAGTTTCATAGACCTTAAGGTCATATGCACCACCACTGGTGTGCAAAACAATTATCATTCATATTCAATTGTTCATCTTGCAAGCTACAATAATAACTACCCTGGCAAAATAGGGCTCTAGTGCAATAGGGGCACTAAAGTTATGGGAACAAGAAATGATTTTCTGATTGGATTTAAGATCTTCTACACAAGATGAAACCCATACTTGGTACAATTATTGGACTGAAACTATGCTAGAAATGTCATAGACACTAGGGGAGAACCAACTACTATGACTTGCTAAGTGGACATAGTATTAAACTAGCTTCAAATGCCTTATGGTTATACCCATTGATCAATGCATTTCTCAGCCCTTGTCTCAAAAGTTTCTATCTGCAGTACAATACTAACAAAGAGAACCATAAATAGCAAATGTATAGAAAATAAGAGACTGAAGAATCCTTAAACACAAACTGAACATGTGTACCACACCTTTTCCTCCAAGGCTCAGTATTACAGAAGTAGGACTCTGAAGAGTGCAAGGGCCAGAGTTTATAGATGAACACATGAAAACGTGTCTTTGGGGCACAGAAGGATATCTCCACATATGAACTACACATATGAACTCAGAGAAGTTGTCTCACTTACCATGTGCAAAATCCTTGAAAGTGCATGTTGGTCAAATCCTAGTATGGAGACTGGAGAAGTGTAATGTGGTTTTCTCTAAGAGTGTAGCCCTAGTATTTATAACCTGCTCCATTAGATGATCATACACCCATTAATATTTAAAGCAGTAAAAACTGGTTTTGATGAATTAAGAAATATAAGACAAGTTTAGTTTAGTAGGTGTTCTATAATAGTTTTATCTGAGATTAAAACATTACATCCTAGTGGGAAACTTCTTAAGACATAGGTTGTAAAAGAGAAAGCAAAATAATGATATAGTTGCAAGTAGGATTTTTATAAGGAGGTGAAACAAAGGAATGTTTCTAAGGGGAGGTGAAACATTCCACACTGTAGGAAAGCTCCTTTAATACTGGAAGTAAACAACTCAAAATAGCTTCAGGGTGTCCCTTAAAATGACTAGATACACTAGAACTTTCTTGTTTCAAGAGCATAAGCAATTGGGGCAGTGGTAGTGCATGCTTTTCATCCCAGCACTTGGGAGGCAGAGTCAGGTGGACCTTAGTGAGCTCCAGGACTGCCTTGTCTACAAAGTGAGTTCCAGTTCAGCCAGAACTGTTACCCAGATAAACGCTGTCTTGAAAAAACAACAACAAAAAAACACAAAGCAATACAACAGCATAGAGTGTATAAGCAGCCTATGAAATTCACTCTAAGTTAAAGCAAGCTGCATAGAAGGATCTCAGAATCGCCAGACATTTGAAACAGTAGAGATAAGTCAAACAGCCTAAAAGAAACAGAGACTAGCTGAACACCTAGACAAAATAAAGACCACCTAGGTGCCTGGCAAAGACTCTGACCTACTGAGCATCCAGAAGGGATACTCTCTAACCTGTGGATTAGACAAAGGTTGTGTTATGTGCAACAGATTTCTACTTTTTGTGAATTGTCACCCATGCTGGGAATAACTCTGGTGATGCTGCTGTCTGTGAGTCACTTCTGAACTGTATTCATGTTTCTGTAAGTAGCCCCAGATAACTCACTGGTTCACCAAGATGGGGTATAGTGCTAGCTGCACGTTGTTCTATCATCAGGTTTTTTGGTTTGGTTGGTTGGTTGCTTGGTTTTGTTTTTGTTTGTTTTTAATCTAGGATGAGATGTATGTTCAACACATCTGAAATAAACATAACCCAAATGTGTAAGAACGGTCCAATAAACTAATAATAACATAATAAAGTACACACAAAAGAAGACGTTAGATTTCCAACATTACATAAAATAGAGAGAACAAAAGAAGGAATGAGAGCAATGGAAGTGCTGAGAAAGGAGAGCACGGAGACAAAAGAGCAAATAGGAAGGGAAGAGATGGGTAGGAGATATCAATGTAAAGATCTTGCAAAGGACTTTAATTTTCATAGTTGCATTGGAAATAGAATCAGCAAAGAGAAGAGCTCTGCATAAGAAACATCACAGTTTGCAATTTGACAGTGACTTTTGGGTATGCCTTATTAGACATATTATAGATGACACACCCTATGGCTTTACCCTCCTTGTTTGTGAGTGTTACAACCAGTCCTTTGCTAGTAGACAGAGATACAGAAACAGGGAATAATAACTGTACTACCTCTGAGGGTAATTTTGTCCTAAAGAAAACATTTGATAATTAGTTACTGAGTACAATCACATTTACATGCTGTTTCCACAGTAATGCTTGCGTTCAAACATTGAAAGAAACACTGTAATTATTAGTTTAAGGACTGATAGTATAGCTCAGTGATAGAGTTGTTGTCTAGCATGTGAAAGGCCCTGGGTTTAATCACCAGTAATAGAAAAAATAGTTTAAATATGAGGGTTTTTTTTTCAAGACACGACCTCATTCTTTAAACCAGGCTGGCTTTTAACTCAAGAAAGTCCTTGCACCTCTGCCTCAAAAATGCTTGGAAGATAGGTATGAACTATGAGGCCTAGCTTCTTAAGATTTTTTACCCTCTTCAAAATTTTAGAACTAAATACAGACATAGTATAGGCAATTTCTATTTTTTAGTGGGGTGAGACTACTGTTAACCTCAACTATGACACAGAAGATGGCCCCATTTCTCACATATGCCTGCTTACAGTGCAATTCAGAAAGAGTATGGATCTTAGTGTTAAAAAAACTTCGTCTCTATTAGATTTCACTTTCCATTATACTGTTCCCCGCTAAGATTTCTCTTAAAACTGCAAGACATTCGGGTGGATTTTCTTTACAATTTACATGATGAGTTTTAAAGGGTTATTACCAGAAAGACAGTCCTATGTAATTGTTGCTAGGAAATGTTTTTTGCATGTGAGAGATGTCCACTTGTACATTATTTACATTTGTACATAAACAAGACAAAGCTTGAATTTTTTGCTTAGCTTTTTGTTTTCTGCTGCATGACACTTCTTTCGAGTCTGAGGATGATTTTGCATTTTACAGTTTTAAATGGCATAAGGTTAATTTCTTTGTGTGTACATTTAACAAGTTTCAACCTGGTAACTTAAATTCTTTTGGAAACAATGTTTCTCATTATGTATATTGGCGATATCACGCATTGGTATAATTCCAAGGACTGAAAACCATATAATATTATATTTACCACAAAAATATGGTCAGAAAACAGTAAACAACTGCAAACTTCAGGAAAATTAACTGATACAGAATAATTTATCAACTACTTCAAAATAATATCTAGTTTAGAAGAGAACAGAAATGTGAGAATACATGATACACTCATACACACACACACATACATACACACACACATACACGCACACACAAATATACACCTCCTTGGTATATACAAGGAAACATTGGACATTGAAATGAAATGCATTTTCTGTTATTATTTTATTATTTGGCTTTTGTTGGTTTTTTTGTTGTTATTCCTTTGCTGTTTTCATTAGGGTTGACCTACCATATCCCATCTACTCAAAACTTATAGCTTTTTTTGCTTTGATTATTAATTGTTACATATTTTTACATATACAGATGCACAAATACATAAACACAGCAAACTGACTTCATTTTTGTTGTTTGTGCATAAAACCCAGGAGAGTCCATCAACTCCTAAGTACTATTTTACTTAAAACTGTGTGGGTTTTCTGTATAAAGACTCTAAATTTTAAAGATGTACTTCATAGTGACTCTGTCTCAGTATCTGTTGTTAAGAAGCAGAAATCAAAGTAACAGAATAACATTTTGAAGAACTAAAGAACAACAACAACAACAACAACAAAAACGAAAATAAAAGATTTCTTTTTTTTTTAATTTTATTTTCCAGTTTAAATTGAGGTAAGAAACAAGGTTGCTTCACAAGTCAGTTCCAGGTCCCTCTCCCATTCCCTCCCTTCCTCCCGTGTCCTCCCCCCAACCCCCCCGTTATACCCTCATTTCCCCAGGGAGGGTGAGGCCCTCCATGGGGGTGTGCATAGTCTGTCATTTCATATAGGGCAGGTCCTAGACCCTTCCCCAAGAGTTCAGGGTGAGAGTGCACCTCACATTGTTCTATGGGAGCCCAAAGTCCGTGTGTATACTTGGGATGGGTACTGATCTGCTGCCCAAGGCTCAATAGATTCCCTAGGCCTCTTCACTGACACCCAGATTCAGGGGGTCTTGATCAGTCCCATGCTGGATTCCCAGGCTGATGCCTGGGATTCAAGAGTTAACCTTTGTCTGGTCAGATGTTTCTGGGAGTTAAACCAGCCCAGTCTTAATCCCTTTGATCATCAGTCCTCCCTCTCTGTTACTGCCTTTCTTGAGTTCAGCTCAGTACTTAAGCAAGGGAGTCTGCCTCTTCTTCGATCAGCCACTAAATAAAGTTTCTGTTTCCCAGACTCTCTGGCCATAGGATTGTAGGCTGGCACTCCCCAGATCTATGTCTAAAATCCATATATGAGAGAGTACATGCCATGTTTCTCTTTTTGTGACTGGGTTACCTCACTCAGGATGGTTTCTTCTAGTGTCATCCATTTGCCTGCGAATCTCATGATTCCATTATTTTTTTCTGCTGAGTAGTACTCCATTGTGTAGATGTACCACATTTTCTCTATCCACTCTTCAGGTGAGGAACATCTAGGTTGCTTCCAAGTTCTGGCAATTACAAATAAAGCTGCTATGAACATAGTGGAACAGACATCTTTGTTGTATGAATGGGCATCTTTTGGATATATGCCTAAGAGTGGAGTTGCTGGGTCTTGTGGTAGGTTTATTCCCATTTTTCTGAGGAATCTCCATACTGATTTCCAAAGTGGCTGAACCAGTTGGCACTCCCACCAGCAATGGAGGAGTGTCCCCCTTTCACCACATCCTCTCCAGCATAAATTGTCATTGGTGTTTTTGATTTTAGCCATTCTGACAGGAGTGAGATGGCATCTGAGAGTTGTTTTGATTTGCATTTCCCGGATGGCTAAGGATGTTGAGCACTTTCTCAAGTGCCTCTCAGCCATTTTAGACTCCTCTATTGAAAACTCTCTATTTAGTTCTGCAGCCCACTTTTTAATAGGGTCCTTTGGTGTTTTGGAGACTTGCTTCTTGAGTTCTTTGCAAATTTTGGAGATCAACCCTCTGTCAGATGTGGGATTAGTGAATATTTTTTCCCATTCTGTGGGCTGCCTTTTTGTCTTGCTGACTGTGTCCTTTGCCTTACAGAAGCTTCTCAGTTTCAGTAGGTCCCATTTATTAATTGTTGATCTCACTGTCTGTGCTACTGGTGTTATGTTCAGGAAGCTGTCTCCTGAACCAATTCGTTCAAGGGTACCACCCACTTTCTCTTCTAAGAGGTTCAGTGTGGCTGGATTT
>NW_024433031.1:0-958 GCF_017639785.1 Mesocricetus auratus | reverse complement strand
TGATTTTTACTTCAGGTTATCAGTGTGGAATTCGTGTGACTCAGCATGAAGAGGGTGCTTGCATTATTCTTTGGTCCCAGGGATTTGGTAAACAGTAGGCATGTAAAAAGATATAGTGGTTCCTGGCAGAGAAATAACAAAAGCATAAGTTTCAGTGGTTTTATGATATTTAACATAGGAACTGTCATGCAGATGGGAAAGGAGGAAAACAGTAGGATGCTATTTAAATAAATGCTGTCACAGACCAAGAGTGTCATACAATCTAACTTTGATATATAAATCACAAACACTGTGAAGCATCCCAAGTTGGGTCTCCTCCATCTTGCATAAGTGTGTCTTACAGAACAGAAATTTTTGAAGTGTGGCTGAACAATTTGCCGTTTATATATGGAGCATATCTGAATGAATACACCTGCTGAAGAACTTGAGTGTAAGAAAAGCTCCTGTAGCTTATCTTATCCAATAGGACATGGAAATAGAATTATACAGTTGGTAGCATTTTGAGATTGGTTTATTTCACTGATCATGAAACATGATACATTTGTGATTCATACAATTTTGAATATCAATGCACTCAATCTTACTGCTACTGAGTTTTCCATTAATTGTATGAAGGATTGTTTATTCATTCAGCCCTGCAACAAAAACTAAGGTGTTTCCAGCATTTAACAATTAGTTTATAAACCTTTCATGAGATGTATAGTTTTTCTGTGTCAATTTTCATTTCTCTAGTTTCATTGGTAGTGGTTACTAAGTCCTAAGGTTAGTTGATGTATAACTTCATAATAAGCTGCCATTAGTTTTCCATAATTTCAGTGCTTGTTGGGTTTGCAGCAGGGTTCCATTGTGGTTTAAATGACATTTTCCAAATGGGCAACCAATGTTGAATTATCTGCAGATATGAATATTTCTCACATGTAAATCTTCTGTGATGAAGTGTCTTTTAAGATCTTGTCTA
>NW_024433030.1:0-7744 GCF_017639785.1 Mesocricetus auratus | reverse complement strand
TGTGAGGAGCCGCCCTCGCTATCGCTATCGCCATTAGAAGATGGCGCTGACATCTGCTGTCAGTTGGAGTTTACCGTTTAAGCTGTGCCTCACCCGTCATCTGGGGTGATGAGCAAACCACCAATCCCGGCTCTACACGTCTCACTCGGAGCTCCTAGGCTTATATAAGGGGCTGGGTTTCTTAGCTTGGGGTCTCCCTCTCAGAAGCTGATCATCTATCTCTCAAGATGTATTAAAGCTTTACTGCAGAAGGATCCGAGTGTCCTGCGTCGTTCTTGCTGGCGAGACGGTAGCGCGGGACATCTGGTGCCGAAACCCGGGAACTCTTCAACATCGCCGGCGCCGCGGGAGACCCCTCGGAAGACGGGGCGGATTCAGAACTGCAGGGACGTAAGTTCAGAGAGGTATGCTTTATCCTGAACACCCCTTTTCTCGACTTTGGCCTTAGTTTGTCATCACCGTGGGACGGGTCAGTGGAGGCTTTGGTGCTAGTCCTGTTTGTCCTTCTTCTTCATCGTGGCTGGTACTGACAGAACGGTGCTGTCAGTCTGGTAGAGTCGAGCGCCGTTTTTAGATAAGCCGCTAGCGCGATGGGGTTGTCACAGTCAGTGGTTACTGCCCTACAGACTGTGCTAAAACAAAGAGATCTCAAAATTGCACCACGAACACTTCAAAATTTTGTGAAGGAGGTAGATAGAGTGGCACCATGGTATGCTTGTTCCGGGTCCCTCACTGTGGCCTCATGGAACAAGCTAGGTAAAGAACTAGACAGGAAGCATGCAGAAGGAGATCTCCACTTAGGTACCAAAGCCATTTGGAAGCTAGTTAAAAACTGCTTGGAGGATGAGGCCTGTCACCCTGCTATAGTAGAAAGTCAGGGAACCTTAGAGGAAGTTCAGGATAGCATGTCAGAAACTGAACGGAGTGAGAGAATGGGAGCTCGCAAAAGGAAAGACATGTCTAAGAAAAAAGGCCCTCCCAAGAAGTTAAGAAAGGGGAGAGAAAGAAGGGAGTGATCATTCACCCCCTAACAAATCTAAGAAAAAGAAAAAGCCAGAATCTAGGCTATACCCTACGGTAGAGCTAGAAGCCTTGGAGCTAGATAATTCCGATTCTGACACTCTGGATTCTAGCGAAGAAGGTGGTCTAGAGGAGGAGGTGGCACGGTATGAGGAAGAAAGATATCACCCTGATAGACACCGGCCGCTGAAAACAAAAATGAATGTGAGGCCACCGCCTATAAATCCGGCGGGCTCACGCCCCTCGGCGCCTCCGCAGTATGAGCTTCGGCTGAATACTGGTACTGACTCCTTTTTACCTTTAGAGGAACGGAGAAAAATACAAATGGCTTTTCCAGTATTCGAGAATGTGGAAGGCGGAAGAGTACATACTCCCGTAGATTACAATCAAATCAAAGAATTGGCCGAATCCGTTCGTAATTATGGGGTCAATGCTAACTTTACCACAATACAGGTAGAAAGGCTTGCTAATTTTGCCATGACTCCCACTGACTGGCAGACGACAGTGAAAGCAGTGCTTCCCAACATGGGACAATACATGGAATGGAAGGCTCTCTGGTATGATGCAGCCCAGGCGCAAGCTAGAGTTAATGCCACAGCTGAAGATGAGAATCAGAGGCAGTGGACATTTGAAATGCTGACAGGTCAGGGTCAACATGCCCTTAATCAAACCAACTACATCTGGGGCGTCTATGGTCAGGTGTCGGCCGCCGCTATTAAAGCATGGAAGGCCCTCACAAAAGGGGAGAATCCAGTGGACACCTTACAAAGATTGTCCAAGGACCCCAAGAGCCATTTTCAGACTTTGTGGCCAGAATGACCGAGGCCGCCGGTCGCATCTTTGGTGATTCAGAACAAGCTATGCCCCTGATTGAGCAACTTGTCTATGAACAAGCAACCCAGGAATGTCGAGCGGCTATCGCCCCTCGCAAAAGCAAAGGTTTACAAGATTGGCTCAGAGTGTGCAGGGAGCTGGGGGGACCCCTAACCAATGCAGGACTAGCTGCCGCCATTTTACAAACGCACAGGCGTAGAGATTTATCTAGTCGAAAAGCTTGTTTTAATTGTGGGAAAATGGGGCACCTTAAGAAAGATTGTCAATCCCCTGAAAGAACAAGAGAACTGGAGCTTTGCCATCGTTGTGGTAAAGGTTATCATAGGGCTAGTGAATGCAGGTCAGTCCGGGATATGAAAGGGAGGCTTCTGCCCCCTATTGAAGAACCCAAGGTACCCCAATCAAAAAACGGGTCACGGGGCCCATGGTCCCAGGGCCCTCAGAAATATGGGAACCGATTTCAGAAAAGCAATCAAGAGGAAGTAGAGGCTTCCGAGGAACCCCCGGAATGGACTTGCGTGCCGCCTCCGACTTCTTACTCATGCCCCAAATGAATGTTCAACCGGTCCCAGTCCATTCCCCTGGACCTTTGCCCCCTGCCACCATTGGGCTTATTCTGGGCCGTGGCTCCTTAACTTTACAGGGACTCATTATATATCCTGGGATTGTTGACCCGTATCATAAAGAGGAGATTCAAGTTCTCTGTTCTAGCCCTCGGGGTGTATTTTCTATAAAGCAGGGAGATAGAATTGCACAACTGGTGTTGCTGCCCTCCCTCGGGGATGGAGAAACCTACACTTTACAAAAAAGGGCTATGGGATCTTCTGGAAGTGATTCAGCCTATCTGGCTATACCCCTAAATGAGAGACCTACAATAAAATTGTTAATTAATGGAAAAGAATTTGAAGGGATAATGGATACGGGAGCAGACAAAAGCATTATTTCACTCCATTGGTGGCCGAAGTCTTGGCCCACTGTTGTTTCATCTCATTCTCTACAAGGTCTTGGATACCAGTCCTCTCCTGCCATCAGTGCCTCAGCCTTAACCTGGCGGAACGCTGAGGGCAAACAGGGATGTTTTACCCCCTATGTGTTGCCACTCCCTGTAAATTTATGGGGACGGGATGTGTTACAAGCCATGGGCATGACCCTAACTAATGAATACTCCCCCCAGGCATCAGCCATTATGGCAAAGATGGGGTATACAAAGGGTAGAGGCTTGGGTAGGCAAGAACAAGGCAGAATAAAACCCATTACGCAACATGGAAATCGGGGTAGAAAAGGACTGGGTTTTATTTAGGGGCCGTTGAGGCTTCACGACCCATACCGTGGAAAACAGAGGAGCCGTTATGGGTCTCTCAATGGCCTCTATCCTCTGAAAAATTAGAGGCTGTCACAAGATTAGTGCAAGAACAGGAACGGCTGGGGCATCTAGAGCCTTCTACCTCCCCATGGAATACACCAATTTTTGTTATTAAGAAGAAATCTGGGAAGTGGAGATTACTCCATGACCTGCGGGCCATTAACAATCAGATGCATCTTTTTGGCCCTGTTCAAAGAGGACTTCCTTTGCTTTCTGCACTTCCTCAAGATTGGAAGCTTATTATTATAGATATTAAGGATTGTTTCTTCTCTATTCCACTTTACCCACGGGATAGACCAAGGTTTGCCTTCACTATCCCTTCTCTTAATCATATGGAACCAGACAAGAGATTTCAGTGGAAGGTACTGCCGCAAGGCATGGCCAATAGCCCAACAATATGTCAGCTGTATGTGCAGGAGGCTTTGGAGCCAATTAGGAAGCAATTTACATCTTTAATCATGATCCATTATATGGACGATATTCTTATTTGTCACAAAGAGTTAGATGTTTTACAAAGGCTTTTCCCATGCTGGTGGCTGAATTAAAACAGTGGGGATTAGAGATTGCCTCAGAAAAGGTTCAAATTGCAGATACAGGCCTCTTTTTGGGCTCAATGATTACTCCCAAAAATATAGTTCCTCAGAAAATAGAAATTCGCAAAGACCACTTACAAACATTAAATGATTTTCAGAAACTTCTGGGAGATATAAATTGGTTGAGGCCCTTTTTAAAAATTCCATCTGCTGATCTAAAACCCCTCTTCGATCTCCTGGAGGGTGAGCCTCATATCTCCTCACCCAGAAAATTTACCCCTGCCGCCCACCGAGCCTTACAGATGGTGGAAGAGGCCTTACAGGAAGCACAATTACAACGTATTGAGGAGTCACTACCTTTTAATCTGTGTGTTTTTAAGACAGCTCAATTGCCAACTGCAGTCCTGTGGCAACATGGACCATTACTTTGGATTCATCCAAATGCTTCCCCTGCTAAGATTATTGACTGGTACCCTGATGCTGTTGCACAGCTCGCGCTTCGCGGAATAAAAGCAGCTGTTACGCATTTTGGCAGGGATCCTGATTCCTTGATTGTGCCTTATACTGCTGCACAAGTTCAGACCTTGGCAGCCACATCTAGTGATTGGGCAGTTTTAGTTACTTCCTTTTCAGGACAAATTGATAATCATTTTCCAAAGCATCCAATTTTACAGTTTGCCCTAAACCAGGCTATAGTGTTTCCACAAGTGACAGCTAAAGACCCACTCCCAGATGGGACTGTGGTGTACACTGATGGATCGAAAACTGGTATGGGAGCTTATGTGGTCAAGGATAGGGTTATATCTAAACAATATAATGAAACTTCACCTCAAGTTGTAGAATGTCTGATAGTACTGGAGGTTCTTGAGGCTTTTCCAGGACCCCTCAATATTGTATCAGATTCCTCTTATGTGGTTAATGCAGTTAATCTCCTTGAGATAGCTGGAATAATAAGATCCTCCAGCAGAGTTGCTAACATCTTTCAGAAGATACAAGCTGCCTTGTTAAATAGGAGATTTCCTGTTTTCATTACCCATGTCCGAGCACATTCTGGACTCCCAGGTCCCATGTCCTTAGGGAATGACTTAGCGGACAAGGCTACAAAGCTGGTGGCCGCTGCCTTGTCTACCCACGCACAAGCAGCAAAAGAGTTCCATCAGCGCTTTCATGTGACGGCTGAGACCTTGCGCCGTCGTTTTGCTCTATCCAGGAAAGAGGCTAGGGAAATTGTTACTCAATGCCAGAATTGCTGCGAATTCTTACCTGCTCCCCACGTGGGAATAAACCCACGTGGCATTAGACCATTGCAGATGTGGCAGATGGATGTTACTCATATTCCCTCTTTTGGAAGGCTTCAATATGTTCATGTTTCTGTTGACACCTGTTCTGGCGTAATGTTTGCCACGCCCCTAACAGGGGAAAAGGCCTCATATGTGATTCAACATTGCCTTGAGGCCTGGAGTGCTTGGGGAAAACCCAGAATTTTAAAAACAGACAATGGACCAGCATATACCTCTCAAAAATTCCGACAGTTTTGTCGGCAAATGGATGTTACCCATCTAACTGGCCTACCTTATAACCCTCAAGGACAGGGCATTGTGGAACGTGCCCATCGTACACTCAAATCATATCTGATTAAACAAAAGGGGAGTATTGAGGATGTTCTACCCTCGGTACCAAGAGTTGCTGTGTCCATGGCACTTTTTACCCTTAATTTCTTGAACTCTGATGCCCAAGGCCACACTGCGGCCGATCGCCACAGTTTAGAGCCTGATAGGCCAAAAGAAATGGTAAAATGGAAAGATGTCTTGACTGATCTCTGGAAAGGCCCGGATCCTATTCTAATAAGATCCAGGGGAGCTGTGTGTGTTTTTCCACAGGAGGAAGAAAACCCCCTGTGGATCCCTGAAAGACTCACTCGAAGAGCTCCTTCACAACTCCAGAATAAGAAGGATGGAGGCCAAGTGGGTGATGAAGACTCTCCTACTCGGGATGATGGTTCCTAGTATGATGGGAGAGTTACGGTGGGCCATCATGTCTACCTTCCCCCTACCGATGCCAGTGATGCATAATGCCCAGGAGTTCCCTAGATTTTTCACAACTAATAGAGAGTTGGGGCTTGCCTTTTGCCTTTAGATCCTCAGATACAGAGTTTTCAGGATGAGAGAACCTTGTCATTGGTAGGAAGCTTGTGCTTTACTGTGATTTCTTCATTAAAGGATAATTTTATTCATATGGATCCAGAAAGATCTAATGCTAATCCTTTTGAATTAATGGAAGCTGTACTGATCTTTCTCCTATGGCAATGATTGCTGGAGGATATAGTGAGAAGGGACAGATTACTTTTGATTGGAAAGGGGCATTAGGCAACAGTCTGAGTGAGGGACAGAGCTCTGGATCATCTGATTGGTCCTCCTCCAATGTTAAGTATACCCCTTTTAAGAGAACTAATTATTCAGCTGCTCCAATTTGTGTTTGGCTGCCCTTTATTTGGGTTGTGAGTAATGATACCTTAGGTAAGAATCAGAAAGAAATAAATTGCTCTGCTTAGAATTGTTTTTATGCATTATGCTGGGATGCTATTAAGCACCCTTTTGCTTTGGTAATGCGCATGCCTCGATTTGTTCCAGTTCCTGTTGAGGTGCCAAGTAGTTTGAGTTTGTTTAGGGAAAAGCGAGATTTTTGGGATCTCTGCTATTATTGTGGGCCTGATAGCTGCCGCCGCGGTTACTGCTTCGGTTACCGCCTCGGCCCTTGCACTTTCCGCCACTGTGCAGACAACTCAAACCATTAATGAACTATCGGCCACTGTGACCATGGCCCTAGATAAACAGGCCACTGCCAATTCTCAGATACAAGGAGGCCTGATGTTGGTAAACCAACAGATTAATTTGGTTCAGGAACAATTGGATATATTGTGGCAGATGGCCCAATTGGGATGTGAACAAAAGTTGCCTGGCCTTTGTGTCACTTCAGTACAATATGAGAATTTTACAAGAGCAGCTAACCTGTCAAAAGCTCTGTCTCAACATTTATTACAGAATTGGACTTTTGAGTTTGAGCAGACACTCCGTGAGTTGAGAGTGGCGATCCTGCAAGTGAATTCCACGCGTCTGGATCTTTCTCTGATGGAAGGCCTCTCCTCCTGGATTTCATCTGCATTTTCTTATTTTAAGGAATGGGTGGGGGTGGGATCATTTAGCCTAGTTCTCTGCTGTGGAATAGTGTTGATGCTTTGGATGGTGTGTAAGCTCAGAGCCCAAACAAAAGAGACAAAGTGATGGTGGCACAAGCACTTGCTGCCTTAGAACACGGAGCCTCCCTGACATTTGGTTAACCATGTTAAAGCAATAGGTCGCTGGCCTCCCGGCTCTTGCACCCCACGAGGCTAGTCTCATTGCACGGGATAGAGTGGGTAGGCTTCAGCAGCCCAAGGAGTTGCAAGGCTAAGCACTGCACAGGAGAGGTCTGCGGTATAACGGCTTTCTCCTGGGAGATAAGTCATCTTGCATGAAGGTTCTATGTCATGATCTCCTTCCCCCAGAAAAACGACATCGGGACTGGTCAGGGCTCCCTCTGGGGATAAGACCCTGGAGAGGAGCTTTGTACATGTTCCAAATTTGCACATGGGGATTTGACCTCTATCTCCACTCCAAAGTTGTGGGTGTCCTATGGCTTCAAAAATAAATGAATAGGGGGAGATGTGAGGAGCCGCCCTCACTATCGCTATCGCCATTAGAAGATGGCGCTGACATCTGCTGTCAGTTGGAGTTTACCGTTTAAGCTGTGCCTCACCCGTCATCTGGGGTGATGAGCAAACCACCAATCCCGGCTCTACACGTCTCACTCGGAGCTCCTAGGCTTATATAAGGGGCTGGGTTTCTTAGCTTGGGGTCTCCCTCTCAGAAGCTGATCATCTATCTCTCAAGATGTATTAAAGCTTTACTGCAGAAGGATCCGAGTGTCCTGCGTCGTTCTTGCTGGCGAGACGGTG
>NW_024433029.1:0-4345 GCF_017639785.1 Mesocricetus auratus | reverse complement strand
TATCCTTAGTTTTCATCAAGTTAAGCATGTAGTTTCTCACAGCGTGTTGTTTCGATAGTTTTCATGAATTTAAGCACGTGTTAATTTCAAGAAGTTCAGCACTAAGATTCTGACATAATGTTGTAACGTTAGTTTTCATGAAGTTAAGCAAGTAGATTCTCAAAAAGTTTGGTATATTTAGTTTCATCAAGATAAGCATGTAGTTTCTCACACAGTGTTGTATCGATAGTTTTCATGATGTTAAGTAAGTAGTTTCACAACCAGTGTTGTATCGTTAATTTTCACGAAATTAAGCATGTAGTTTCTTACACAGTGTAGTATCGTTAGTTTTCATGAAGTAAAGCAAGTAGTTTGACAAACAGTGTTGTATCCTTAGTTTTCATGGAGTTAAGCAAGCAGATTCTCACACAGTGTTGTTTTGTTAGTTTTCATGAAGTTTAGCTTGTAGTTTCTCACACAGTGTTGTATCATGAGTTTTCATGAAGTTAAGCGCATAGTTTCACAAACAATGTTGTATCCTTAGTTTTCATGAAGATAAGCATTTAGATTCTCAGACAGTTTTTGTGTCATTAATTTTCATCAAGTTAAGCATGTAGTTTCTCACACAGTGTTGTATCGATAGTTTTCATGAAGTTAAGCAAGTAGTTTCACAACCAGTGTTGTATCGTTAGTTTTCATGAAGTTAAGCTTGTAGTTTCTCACACAGTGTTGTATCGTTAGTTTTCATGATGTTAAGCACATAGTTTCACAAACAATGTTGTATCCTTAGTTTTCATGAAGAGAAGCATGTAAATTCCCAAACAGTTTGGTATCGTTAGTTTCATCAAGTTAAGCATGTAGTTTCTCACACAGTGTTGTATTGATAGTTTTCATGAAGTTAAGCAAGTAGTTTCACAACCAGTGTAGTATCGTTAATTTTCATGAAAGTAAGCATGTAGTTTCTCACACAGTGTTGTATCATTGGTTTTCATGAAGTTAAGCTTGTAGTTTCTCACACAGTGGTATATCGTGAGTTTTCATGAAGTCAAGCACGTAGTTTCAAAAACAATGTTGTATCGTTAGTTTTCATGAAGATAAGCATGTAGACTCTCAAACAGTTTTTAATCGTTAGTTTCATCAATTTAAGCATGCAGTTTCTCACATAGTGTTGTATTGATAGTTTTAATGAAGTCAAGCAAGTAGTTTCACTACCAGTGTTGTATTGTTAATTTTCATGAAATTAAGCATGTAGTTTCTCAAACAGTGTAGTATCGTTAGTTTTCAAGAAGTTAAGCAAGTAGTTTCACAAACAGTGTTGTATCCTTAGTTTTCATGGAGTTAAGCAAGCAGATTCTCACACAGTGTTGTATCGTTAGTTTTCATGAAGTTAAGCTTGTAGTTTCTCACACAGTGTTGTATCGTGAGTTTTCATGAAGTTAAGTGCATAGTTTCACAAACAATGTTGAATCCTTAATTTTCATGAAGATAAGCATGCAGATTCTCAAACACTTTGGTATAGTTAGTTTTCATCGAGTTAAGCATGTAGTTACTCACAGAGTGTTGTATCGAGTGTTTTCATGAAGTTTAGCTTCTAGCTTCTCACACAGTGTTGTATTGTTAGTTTTCATGAAGGTAAGCAAGTAGTTTCACAAACAGTGTTGTATCATTAGTTTTCATGATTTTAAGAATGTAGTTTCTCAAACAGTGTTGTATCATTAGTTTTCATGAAGGTAAGCACGTAGGTTCACAAAGAGTGTTGTATCGTTAGTTTTCATGAAGGTAAGCAAGTAGGTTCACAAACAGTGTTGTATCGTTAGTTTTCATGAAGTTAAGGTTGTAGTTTCTCACACAGTGTTGTATCGTTAGTTTTCATTAAGTTAAGCTTGTGGTTTCTCACACAGTTTTGTATCGTTTGTGTTCATGACGTTAAGCACGTAGTTTCACAAACATTGTTGTATTGTCAGTTTTCATGAAGATAGGCAAATAGTTTCACAAACAGTGTTTATCGTTAGTTTTCATGAAGGTAAGCAAGTAGTTTCTCACACAGTGATGTATCATTAGTTTTCAGGAAGTTAAGCAAGTAGATTCTCAAACAGTTTTGTATTGTTAATTTTCATGAAGTTAAGCATGTAGTTATTCACACAGTGTTGTATCATTAATATTCATGAAGGTAAGCATGTAGATTCTCACACAAAGCTTTATCGTTACTTTTCATGAAGTTAAGCATGTAGTTACTCACACAGTGTTGTATTGTTAGTTTTCATGAAATTAAGCACACAGCTTCACAGTGTAATATCGTTAGTATTCATGAAGTTAAGCACGTAGTTTCACACACAGTGTTATATCGTTAGTTTTATTGAAGGAAAGCAAGTAGTTTCACAAACAATGTTGTATCGTTAGTTTTCAAGAAGATAAGCATGTAGGTTCTCAAACAGTTTGATATCCTTAGTTTTCATCAAGTTAGGCATGTAGTTTCTCACACAGTGTTGTATCGTTCGTTTTCGTGAAGCTAAACACATAGTTTCAAAAACAGTGTTGCATCCTTTGTTTTCATGAAGTTAAGCATGGAGTTTCTCACACAGTGTTGTATCGTTAGTTTTCATGAAGTTAAGCACTTAGTTTCTCACACACTGTTGTATCGTTTGTTTGAAGTAGTTACCCATTAAGGTTTTCACACAGTTTTTTATCGTTAGAATTCATGAATTTAAGTACTTAGTTTCACAGTGTTGTATCGTAGTTTTCATGAAGTTAAGCATGTAGTTTCAAAAACAGTGTATATCGTTAGTTTTCATGAAGTTAAGATTGTAGTTTCTCACAGTGTTGTATCGTTAGTTTTCATGAAGATAAGCATTCAGATTCTCAAACAGATTGGTTTCGTTAATTTTGATCAAGTTAAGCATGTAGCATCTCACAAAGTGTTGTATCGTTAGTGTTCATGACGTTAAGCCCCTAGTGTCACAAACAATGTTGTATCGTTAGTTTTCAAGAAGATAATCATGTAGATTCTCACACAGTTTGGTATAGTTAATTTTCATCAAGGTAAGCATGGTTTTTTTCTCACACTATGTTGGATCATTAGTTTTCATGAAAGTAAGCACATAGTTTCACAAACAGTGTTGTATCGTTAGTTTACATGAACTTAAGAATGTAGTTACAAACACAGAGTTGTATTATTAGTTTTATTGAAATTAAGCACACAGTTTCACAACCAGTGTTGTATCATGAGGTTTCATGAAGTTAAGCACATAGTTTCTCACACAGAGTTGTATCGTTTGTTTTGAAGTAGTTACTCAACAATATTTTCCCACAGTTTTGTATCGTTAGTTTTCATGAAGTCAAGCAAGTAGTTTCTCACACAGTGATGTATCGTTAGTTTCAGGAAGTTAAGCAAGTAGATTCTCTAACAGTTTTATATTGTTAGTTTTCATGAAGTCAAGCATGCAGTTTTTCACACAGTGTTGTATCATTAATATTCATGAAGTTAAGCATGTAGTTACTCACAGTGTTGTATTGTTAGTTTTCATGAAATTAAGCACTCAGCTTCACAAACAGTGTTGCATCGTTAGTATTCATGAAGTTAAGAACTTAGTTTCAAACACAGTGTTGTATCGTTAGTTTTCATGAATTAAGCATGTCGATTCTAAAACAGTTTGGTATATTTAGTTTTCATGAAGTTAATCACTTAGTTTCACACACTGTTGTATCCTTTGTTTTGAAGTAGTTACCCAAGAAGGTTTTCACATAGTTTTGTATCGTTAGTATACATGAAGTTAAGCACTTAGTTTCACAAATAGTGTTGTATCGTAGTTTTCATGAAGTTAAGCAAGTAGTTTCAAAACAGTGTATATCGTTAGTTTTCATGGAGTTAAGCAAGTAGATTCTCACACAATTTTGTATCGTTAATTTTCATGAAAGTAAGCATGCAGTTTTACAAACAGTGTTGTGTCATTGGTTTTCATGAAGTTAAGCATGTAGTTACTCACACAGAGTTGTATTGTTAGTTTTCATGAAATTAAGCACAGAGTTTCACATACAGTATTGTATCGTTAGTTTTCATGAAGGTAAGCAAGTAGTTTCAAAAACAGTATTGTTTTGTTAGTTTTCATGAAGTTAAGGTTGTAGTTTCTCACACACTGTTGTATCGTTAGTGTTCATGACGTTAAGCACATAGTTTCACAAACAATGTTGTATCGTTTGTTTTCATGAAGTTAAGCATGGAGTTTCTCACAAAGTGTTGTATCGTTAGGTTTCATAGAGTTAAGGAAGCATATTCTGACACAGTGTTGTATCGTTAGTTTTCATGAAGTTAAACTTGTAGTTTCTCACACAGTGTTGTATCGTTAGTGTTCATGATGTTAAGCACGTA
>NW_024433028.1:0-7858 GCF_017639785.1 Mesocricetus auratus | reverse complement strand
TCTGCCCCCACCAATTCCCTATCCCCTATCTGTTCTCTAGGGATTTTGAGAACTTCTTTGGTGGAACTTCAACATCTGTCCTATCATTTGGAGCAGGATGTATGCCCTGCTCTGTGCCTAGGCTGAGAGAGTGTCCTAATGTCTCATCGCCTGATGAATTGTCCAGGCTTCCTAATTGACTACCATATTCATGGGGTCTGGATCAGTCCTATGCTGATTTCCTAGCTATTATTCTTGGGTCTATGAACTCCCCCTTGTTTACGAAATCTGTTTCTGTGGGTTTCTCCAGTCTGGTCTTGACCCCCAAAAGTTAATTTGTCAATTAATTGTACATAAGATTTCCAGTTCCTTCTCCCTATTTTAATTCCATTCCCCACCACCAAACCACATCCCACAAAACATCCTCTCTTCAGGGAGGGTGAGTCTCCCATGGGGATCCACAAATCCTGTCATATCATTGGGGAAGGAACTAGGCCCTCCCCAAATGATACACATAGCTATGCTGAGAGTATCAGTCCACAGTGAATGGGCTCCCAAAGCCAATTTGTGCACTAGGAATAAATATTGCTTCTACTGCAAGAGGTCCCATAGACTGCCCAGGCTTCCAGAACTGACACCCGCATTCACTGTCCTGGTTTGGTTCTATGATGGTTCCCCAACTGGCAGAATGTGGTCCTTGAGCTCTCACTTGCTCAGGACAGTTGTTTTCATGGGTTTTGCCAGCATGATCTTGACCCCTCTGCTAATCACTATTCCCTCTCTGCAACTGTGTTCCTGTAGTTTGGTGACTCTCTGCTTTTGCTTCTATCAGCTACTGGATGAAGGCTCTATGGTGGCATTTAAGGTAGTCTTCAGTCTCATTAGAGGGGAAGGGCATTTAAGGTTGGCTCTCCACTATTGCTTACATTTTTAGTTGGGGTAATCCTTGTGTATCCCTGGAAGTTTCCATCATGCCAGATTTTTTCCTTAATTCCATAATGTTTCCCTCTATTAAGGTACCTCTTTCCTTCCTCTCGGTCTTTGTTCCTTCCCCGACTGGAACTTCCTGATTCTCCATGTTCTCCCTCCTCCTCTTCTCCCCTCCACTTTCTCCTACCTCACTACCACTCCACTGGTGCTCCCAATTTGCTCATGGCATCTTGTTCCTTTCCCCTTCATGGGGTTCATATATATCTCTCTTTAGTACGTCCTTGTTTTCTAGTTTATCTGGCATTGTGAATTGTACGATGGTTATCGTTTTTTTCTATGTCTAATATCTACTCATGAGTGAGAACATATCATGTTTTTTCTTTGTATGTGTGGGTTACCTCATTCACAATGGTTTCTTCTTAGGAACCTTAAATTAATAAAATATCTATCTACAAAGCCAGACCAATAGATCTGCCCCTTGTTCATGTAAGCTGTTTTTCTGGATTTCAACATTCCAGTCTTGACCCCTTTGCTCATCACTCCTCCCTCTCTGTCACTGGGTTCCAGGAGTTCAGTTCTGTGTTTAGCTATTGTGGGTATCTGCCTCTGCTTCCATTTGTTACTGGATGGAGTTTCTAGGATAGCATATAAGACAGTCTGACACTCATTATCAGGGAGGGGAATTTAAGGTAGTTTCTTCAGTACTGCTTAGTTTGCCAGTTGGCATAATCCTTGTAGATCTCTGGAAATCTCACTAGTGCCATATCTCTCTTCAAATGTAAAATGACTCCCTCTATTATGGTATCACTCTTCTGGCTCTTCTCTCTTCTTCCCACAACTCAACCTTCCTGCTACCCCATGTCCTCCTCATTTTTCTTAGGAGTATACAAAATGCTCTAAACAATTCAAATTTGTATATACTTCTCAAAACAAGTGGCCTACTGGAGTAAGTTTCAATCTATAAAATCAAATTATCTATAATTCCCGAGTAGACTTTACTGTGTTTTGTGAAACTCATCTTGAAATCTGCATTGAAAATTTCAGATACATCCAAGTTCCAGCATCATAGAAGCCTTAACACATAAAAACATAACCTCAAACTCTAAATCATATCTATTATTGTGTGCCACAGGGTGAAGAAAAAATAAATCCCAGTTCTTTGTTTGGATCCAGTTTAAACTTCAAACTACCTCCAGCAGAAATGTCAGAGGGCAGGATTGTTGAGGGTTTGAACTACACAAGCATCACCATACAGAATTTATGCTGCAGATGGACCATCAGTGACTTCCATTTATTCCTGGAGGAAATGCAGGAATGCATTACAAGTCCAACATTTCCAACAGGAGGCAATGACAAATGGTGTTTGAGAGTTGGCAAAGAAAGCGCAGATTACTTGTCAGTTTACATAGGGATGCTCAGCAGTCTAAATACTCATATTTGGGCAAAGTTCCAGCTGTGGATCTTAGGCACTGAAGGGGAGAAAGTCCTTGCATGGGGGACTGAAAGAGCCTCTAAGTTCCTGCCAGGCTATGAATGCAGATTCAAAAGGTTCATCCTCATAGATTATATCAAAGACCATGTGCATTGTCTCCTCCCTCAAAACAAACTCACCATCTTCTGCAAAGTGACACTGTTCCAAGACTCCTTCAGCATCAGTGAACAGAACAGGGATCCAGGAATCCAGGTTCCAAGGTGTACAATGGCAGATGAGCTAGAAAAATTGTGGGAGAATTCCCTCTTCACAGACTGCCTCCTGTTCGTAGCTGGCCAGGAATTCCGGGCTCACAAGGCCATCTTAGCAGCTCGCTCTCCAGTTTTCAGAGCCATGTTTGAACATGACATGGAGGAGAGCAGAACAAACCGCGTTGAGATACATGATCTGGATCCTCGAGGCTTCAAGGCAATGGTGGGCTTCATTTATACCGGGAAGGCACCAGACCTCCACAACATGGCAGATTCTGTGCTTGCAGCTGCTGACAAGTATGGCCTGGAGCGTTTGAAGTTCATTTGTGAGCATGCCCTCTACAAAGACCTCTCCGTGGAGAATGCTGCCCACACTCTCTTCCTGGCTGACCTCCACAGTGCAGGACAGCTGAAATATAGTGAGGGGAATAGTTCCACTCACTATAACCTCTAGTGGGTCCCTGTGGGAAAATTTGCTTCCTGTTCCTATTACTTTTAAGTTCTGCTGGCCTGGACATCTTAGTCTACATCAAGAATGCTAGGATAGCAATACAGCCTAGTGAGACTGTATCACAAATTAGTAGCACTTATAATATACTGATGATGATCTAATTATAATTTTCTTAACATTAATAACAAAGTCTTGATATTCTTTAAATTAACGTTAAACATTACCTATCCATATCATTTTTAAGACTAACAGTATGGTTAAGGTAATTAAATAGAAATTCCTGAGCCAGGCATGAAGTGATAGCCCAAGACTATGTTCAGAGTAGTCTGAAGGCAGAGGCTGACTCAGCTCTGTGAGTATGAGGCTAACTTGGCTCATAGAGCATCCTCTAGGAGAGCCAGACATGCAGAGAGACAGAATGTCGAAAAGAAAAAGAAAGACAGACAGACAAAAAGACAGACAGAAAGTAAGAAAGGAAGGAAGGAAGGGTGCAAGTGGGAGGAAGGATGGAAGGACAAAGGTAGGAAGGGGAGGGAGAGAGAGAGGGAGGGCAGAAGGAATGAATGAATGAACGAATGAAGCAGGGAAGGAAGGAAGGTGATGTGTCTCTTATTGTTTGATGAATAAAACACTGGCCAATAACCAGGCAGTAAGCATAGATGGGGGAAGCAGACCATGGAATGGTGGGGAAAGAAGTAAGAGATTCAAAGATAGGATGCACTAGGAATTCTCTGATAAGATAAGGCCATGTAGAAAGACATAGATTGTTAGTTATGAGATAATATTAAAAGAGTGCAAGCCAGCAAGAAGCCCTAGCTATCGAACAACTGTTTTATAATTAATATAGTGTCTGTGTAGTTACTTTGGGCTGAAAGGCAGTGGAACCTGGCTGAATAGAAAGTTTCATCAACAGGAAGGAAGAAATAAAGGAGGAAAGGATGAAGGGAGGGAAGGAATAAAGGAAGGAGGGAGGAAGAGAGGGAGGGAGGAAAGAATATGCAATGAATAAATCATGATTACTTCTTAAATTCCTGATAAAATATTTCAGACTGTCAAAGCTTTAGAGAACTGAAGAATCTTGAGGGGCTGTTGTGTCATCTTTAAGACAGTAACTGTGATGGGATGGAGAAAAGCTTCAGCTTTTAAAAAGGTGCTGGATACCTCCCCTGAAGACTTTCTTCCAATTCTCAGGGAAGCCGACATCATCAGTAAATCCAGCTTTCCAGGTTTTCCAACAGCCTCTTCTGGATCTGTCAAAACAACAGTCTCCTGGTGCATAGACACATGCCTAAACACAACTGTCTCCATGATTGAAATACCATTAAATGTAAAATGCCTGCACTTGAATAAAAAAAACACAACTCTAATAAGTAAAACAAAGGCTTAATGCACCAAAGTTCATAGCTCTGGGAAAAACTCTAAATGTTCACACCTTGGTCAAAACATACTAAAATTTTGGCTTCTATAGTGCCACTTCTGGCTAATTTTTCCTGTTAACTGGAGTTTGTCAACCCAGAATATGGTTTTGCACTTGAAAGCTCACCCTGAGAAAGGGGAGTTGCTGCACTGGTATCCAGAACACAACATGTAGTTGTCAGCTGGCTAATAGAGACTTTCTATTGGATTAAACCCACGGCCAAGGAGTATCCCACTCACTCTGTGTCTCTCTGTTTATCTCTTTCTTTGTCTGTCTCTCTCTGTGAATCTCATTTTGCCTTGCATGTGTGTAAATGTGTTTGTATTTGTGAGTGTGTGTGTGTGTGTGTGTGTGTGTGTGTGTGTGACCTCCTTTGTGTTTCAGTCCATTTGTTTTCCTTTAATGACCACTGACTTTCTCTGGTAATGAGGAAAGTTGTGCTAATTAACACTAGTGCCTCTTCCTTTTGGGGACCTTTAACCTTTTGGCTGTGCCAGGTCTCCCAGAGAACCACCTACCTGGAATTAAATCTCCCCCTTTCTCATTCCTGGAATAACAAACCCTATAATTATTCCCTGTACTGCAGCTGGGGGGGGGCAGACATAAAGAGGAGTGTCAGTTCGCCCATAAATAGCTTCACTCCTCTCTAGGAAAATGCTCATGGCAGCTCTGGGCTGGCAATATAAAGCATTTCTTTTGCAAATGAAGGGTCCTGCTTTAACTGCCTAACTTCAGGTCAAATGACACATTTGAGGGAAGGATAATCTGCCACTCTGATTGTGTGCCCAGATAGAGAAGGGTCACAAATGCTACTAGTTAGACACCTATAATAGATTCATAAATAAGCAACCAAAATTCAGAGATCAAAATCAATTAATTCATTCTGAATGGAGGGCAGAACAGCATCTAAGCAGATTTTCAGGAGAGCTAGGTTGGGAATTGCTGAATGGACTGAAGTGCTCTCCTGTAACAATTTGTTGAAGAGTATCTCCCACTTTACCTTCTAAGAGTTTCAGTGTGGTTAGATTTATGTTTACGTCTTTGATCCATTTGGGCTTAAGTTTTAGCAAGGTGATAGACATGGATCTCTCTGAAGTCTTCTGCATGCCAACATCCAGTTGTGCCATCACCATCTGTTGAAGATTCTTTCATTTTTCCACTGTATAATTTCAGCTTCTTTGTCAAACGTCTATCATTCATAGGTGTGTGGGTTAAAATCATGGATATCATTTCATTCCATTGGTCTACCTGTCAATTTTTGTGCCAAAACCAAGCTGTTTTCAGGACTATAGATCTGTAACAGAGCTTGAAGTAAGGTATGGTCATGCCTCCTGAAGTTCTTTTATTGTATAGGGATGTTTTGACTCTCCTGGGTCTTTTGTTTTTCTATATGAAGTTGATTATTGTTCTTTCAATGTCTGTGAAGAATTGTGCTGGAATTTTGATAGGAATTGCATTGAATCTGTAGAATGCTTTTGGCAAAATTGCCATTTTTATTATGTTGATCTTACCAATCCAAGAGCATGGGAGATCTTTCCATTTTCTTGAATCGTCTTTGGTTTCTTTCTTTAGAGACTCAATGTTCTTTATATACAGCTCTTTCACTTCTTTGGTTAACATTATACCTAGATATTTGATGCTGTTTATGGCTATTAAAAAGTGTGATGTTTCTCTGATTTCTTTCCCAGCTAATTTATCATCTGTATATAATAGGGCCACTGGATTTTTTTAGTTAACTTTGTATCCTGCCACATTGCTGAAGGTATTCATCCACTCTAGGAGATCACTTGTGCAGTTTTTCAGGTTACTTATGTAAACTATCATATCATCTACAAATAGTGAAAGCTTGACTTCTTCTTTTCCTATTTGTATCCACCTGACCTACATTTGTTGTCTTATTTCTCTAGCTAGAACTTCAAGTACAATGTTGAAGAGGTATGGAGAGAGTGGATAGCCTTGTCTTGCTCCTGATTTTAGAGGAATTACAGTGAGTTTCTCTCCATTTAGTTTGATTTTAGCAGTTGTTTTACTGTGTATTGCTTTTATTATGTTCAGGTATGTTCTTGTTATCACTAACAGAAGAGTCTGAGAAACAGGAAAGAACCTGTTACCCCAAAGAAGAGGAATGAGGCAAGATCTTCTGAACAGATTGGGAACACGGCGAAAGAGGGAGGGAGTGGGAGCTGGGAAGAAGACAGGTGGAGAAGAGGAAGAGAGAGCAGGTTATTGAGGAACAAGAAGGTTGAGTGGGGAGTAGAATAAGGGGAGAACAGGATAAGAAATGCCATTATAGAGGCAGTCATAGGTTAGAAGAGAGATCTGGCACCAGTGAGACCTCTGGTGATCTAAAGGGATGGCACCAAACTGCAAGCGAAGCAATAGTGGAGAGACCACCTTAAATGCCATTCCTGATAATGAACTTGATGTCTACCCTATATGCCATCCTAGAACCTTCATCCAGTGACTGATGGAAGAAGAGGCAAACACCCACAGTTAAACACTGAACTGAACCCATGGAACCCAGTGACAGAGGAGCAATGAGCAAATTGGCAAAGAATGGTCTGGCAAAAACCAGCAGAGACAGCTGATCTGAACATGGGGGAGCTCTTGGAACCCAGACCGACAGCTGGGAGGCCAGCATGGGATTTATCCAGATCCACTATAGATTTCATTAGATAGTCCAGCTTATCCTTGAATCCTAAATCATACTGTCTCAGCTTCCAGAGTAATGGTGTTGTTCTGACCACAGCTGCATCCAAATAAAAGAGAGAGCAAGAAGACAGAAAGGAAAGTGATTGGTGCCTAATGTCTTGGGGGTTTGAGGATCTGAATCCATATAGGCAGACAAAGAGGTTCCAAAAAAGCATCACAGAAACTGATTGAATAGTTACTTGATAGGAAAAGCCATAATGATTTAGAGAACTAACAATGCACACAGGAGTGTTTTTTGTTGTTGTTGTTAAGGAGGTGTGAGTCAGCTATTGAAAGATTTCTAGCTTCCCTAAGGCTGGGCAATATGAACATTCATTAACCCTACAGGTAAAATGGATTCTGAAGTTAAAAATGGCAGCACTTAAGACACGGTGGTTTTTTCTGTTCCCACCAAAGGGATGTCATTTATTGGCCTTTTCATCCCAGATGAAATATCATTCAGAATGCTTTTCAGCAGTCCAGGGTATCCAACACTTCCAGGGGCCACCTATGAAGTGTTAGTTCACTTATCCAATACAGACGCAGTCTGGATGTGCAGCCATGTGGCTTAGTCCTGACTTTTTTAGGGTCTACCTAAAGACAAACAATATCAAAAACACCTCATTTTATTGGCTTTAAAAGGATGGTTTTCCATGCAAGGAAGGAAGGAGAGTGATTGGCTGGGTTTTCTGAATGTAACTCATTGT
>NW_024433027.1:0-3599 GCF_017639785.1 Mesocricetus auratus | reverse complement strand
AAGCAGCTGTTACACATTTTGGCAGGGATCCTGATTCCTTGATTGTGCCTTATACTGCTGCACAAGTTCAGACCTTGGCAGCCACATCTAGTGATTGGGCAGTTTTAGTTACTTCCTTTTCAGGACAAATTGATAATCATTTTCCAAAGCATCCAATTTTACAGTTTGCCCTAAACCAGGCTATAGTGTTTCCACAAGTGACAGCTAAAGACCCACTCCCAGATGGGACTGTGGTGTACACTGATGGATCAAAAACTGGTATGGGAGCTTATGTGGTCAAGGATAGGGTTATATCTAAACAATATAATGAAACTTCACCTCAAGTTGTAGAATGTCTGATAGTACTGGAGGTTCTTGAGGCTTTTCCAGGACCCCTCAATATTGTATCAGATTCCTCTTATGTGGTTAATGCAGTTAATCTCCTTGAGATAGCTGGAATAATAAGATCCTCCAGCAGAGTTGCTAACATCTTTCAGAAGATACAAGCTGCCTTGTTAAATAGGAGATTTCCTGTTTTCATTACCCATGTCCGAGCACATTCTGGACTCCCAGGTCCCATGTCCTTAGGGAATGACTTAGCGGACAAGGCTACAAAGCTGGTGGCCGCTGCCTTGTCTACCCATGCACAAGCAGCAAAAGAATTCCATAAGCGCTTTCATGTGACGGCTGAGACCTTGCGCCGTCGTTTTGCTCTATCCAGGAAAGAGGCTAGGAAATTGTTACTCAATGCCAGAATTGCTGCGAATTCTTACCTACTCCCCACATGGGAATAAACCCACGTGGCATTAGACCATTGCAGATGTGGCAGATGGATGTTACTCATATTCCCTCTTTTGGAAGGCTTCAATATGTTCATGTTTCTGTTGACACCTGTTCTGGCGTAATGTTTGCCACACCCTAACAGGGGAAAAGGCCTCATATGTGATTCAACATTGCCTTGAGGCCTGGAGTGCTTGGGAAAACCCAGAATTTTAAAAACAGACAATGGACCAGCATATACCTCTCAAAAATTCCGACAGTTTTGTCGGCAAATGGATGTTACCCATCTAACTGGCCTACCTTATAACCCTCAAGGACAGGGCATTGTGGAACGTGCCCATCGTACACTCAAATCATATCTGATTAAACAAAAGGGAGTATTGAGGATGTTCTACCCTCGGTACCAAGAGTTGCTGTATCCATGGCACTTTTTACCCTTAATTTCTTGAACTGTGATGCCCAAGGCCACACTGCGGCTGATCGCCACAGTTTAGAGCCTGATAGGCCAAAAGAAATGGTAAAATGGAAAGATGTCTTGACTGATCTCTGGAAAGGCCCGGATCCTATTCTTATAAGATCCAGGGGAGCTGTGTGTGTTTTTCCACAGGAGGAAGAAAACCCCCTGTGGATCCCTGAAAGACTCACTCGAAGAGCTCCTTCACAACTCCAGAATAAGAAGGATGGAGGCCAAGTGGGTGATGAAGACTCTCCTACTCGGGATGATGGTTCCTAGTATGATGGGAGAGTTACGGTGGGCCATCATGTCTACCTTCCCCCTACCGATGCCAGTGATGCAGAATGCCCAGGTGTTCCCTAGATTTTTCACAAATAATAGAGAGTTGGGGCTTGCCTTTTTGCCTTTAGATCCTCAGATACAGAGTTTTCAGGATGAGAGAACCTTGTCATTAGTAGGAAGCTTGTGCTTTACTGTGATTTCTTCATTAAAGGATAATTTTATTCATATGGATCCAGAAAGATCTAATGCTAATCCTTTTGAATTAATGGAAGCTGTACTGATCTTTCTCCTATGATAGTGAGAAGGGACAGATTACTTTTGATTGGAAAGGGGCATTAGGCAACAGTCTGAGTGAGGGACAGAGCTCTGGATCATCTGATTGGTCCTCCTCCAATGTTAAGTATACCCCTTTTAAGAGAACTAATTATTCAGCTGCCCTTTATTTGGGTTGTGAGTAATGATACCTTAGGTAAGAATCAGAAAGAAATAAATTGTTCTGCTTAGAATTGTTTTTATGCATTATGCTGGGATGCTATTAAGCACCCTTTTGCTTTGGTAATGCGCATGCCTCGATTTATTCCAGCTCCTGTTGAGGCGCCAAGTAATTTGAGTTTGTTTAGGGAAAAGCGAGATTTTTGGGATCTCTGCTATTATTGTGGGCCTGATAGCCACCGCCGCGGTTACTGCTTCGGTTACCGCCTCGGCCCTTGCACTTTCTGCCACTGTGCAGACAACTCAAACCATTAATGAACTATAGGCCACTGTGACCATGGTCCTAGATAAACAGGCCACTGCCAATTCTCAGATACAAGGAGGCCTGATGTTGGTAAACCAACAGATTAATTTGGTTCAGGAACAATTGGATATATTGTGGCAGATGGCCAAATTGGGATGTGAACAAAGTTGCCTGGCCTTTGTGTCACTTAGTACAATATGAGAATTTTACAAGAGCAGCTAACCTGTCAAAAGCTCTGTCTCAACATTTATTACAGAATTGGACTTTTGAGTTTGAGCAGACACTCCGTGAGTTGAGAATGGCGATCCTGCAAGTGAATTCGACGCATCTGGATCTTTCTCTGATGGAAGACCTCTCCCCTGGATTTCATCTGCATTTTCTTATTTTAAGGAATGGGTGGGGGTAGGATCATTTAGCCTAGTTCTCTGCTGTGGAATAGTGTTGATGCTTTGGATGGTGTGTACGCTCAGAGCCCAAACAAAAGGAGAAAGTGGTGGTGGCACAAGCACTTGCTGCCTTAGAACACGGAGCATCCCCTGACATTTGGTTAACCATGTTAAAGCAATAGGTCGCTGGCCTCCCAGCTCTTGCACCCCACGAGGCTAGTCTCATTGCACGGGATAGAGTGGGTAGGCTTCAGCAGCCCAAGGAGTTGCAAGGCTAAGCACTGCACAGGAGAGGTCTGCGGTATAACGACTTTCTCCTGGGAGATAAGTCATCTTGCATGAAGGTTCTATGTCATGATCTCCTTCCCCCAGAAAAAAGACATCGGACTGGTCAGGACTTCCTCTGGGGATAAGACCCTGGAGAGGAGCTTTGTACATGTTCCGAATTTGCACATGGGGATTTGACCTCTATCTCCACTCCAAAGTTGTGGGTGTCCTATTGCTTCAAAAATAAATGAATAGGGGAGATGTGAGGAGCCGCCCTCGCTATCGCTATTGCCGTTAGAAGATGGCGCTGACATCCACTGTCAGTTGGAGTTAACTGTCGCTGTCAGTTGGAGTTAACTGTCGCTGTCAGTTGGAGTTAACTGTCGCTGTCAGTTGGAGTTAACTGTCGCTGTCAGTTGGAGTTAACTGTCGCTGTCAGTTGGAGTTAACTGTCGCTGTCAGTTAGAGCTGTCGGAGTTAACCGTTTAAACTGTGCCTCTCCCGTGACGTCATCTGGGGTGATGTGCAAACCACCAATCCCGGCTCTACACATCTCACTCGGAGCTCCTAGGCTTATATAAGGGGCTGGGTTTCTTAGCTTGGGGTCTCCCTCTAAGAAGCTGATCATCTATCTCTCAAGATGCATTAAAGCTTTACTGCAGAAGGATCCGAGTGTTCTGCGTCGTTCTTGCTGGCGAGACGGTAGCGCGGGACA
>NW_024433026.1:0-1292 GCF_017639785.1 Mesocricetus auratus | reverse complement strand
AACACTAAACCTAACCTTATTCCTAACCCTAACCCTTACCCTAACCCTTACATTAAACCTAAGCCTAACCCTAAACCTAAAACCAACCCTAACCCTAAACATTACCCTAACACTAAAACTAAACATAACCCTAACCCTAACACTAACCCTAACCCTAACCCTAACCCTAAACATTACCCTAACATTAACACTTACACTATCCCTTAACAAGAACCCTACCCCTAACCCTACCCCTAATCCTACCTCTAATCCTAACCCTAACCCTAACCCTAATGCTAACCACTGACTCCTAAACCTAAACCTAACCCTAATCTTAACCAGTATCCCTTACCCAAATGCTGAACCTACCCAAATCCTAACCATAACACTTACATTAAACCTAACCATAACCCTACCCCTAAACACAACCTTACCTGAAACATAACCCTAACCCTAACACTAACTCTAACCCTAACCGTAACCCTAACCCTGATCCTAACCATAACACCTAAACCCTAACCAAAACCCTAACCGTAACTAATATTAAACCTAACGCTAAAAACAACATTAACCCTATCCCCAAACCCTAAACCTAAATATAAACCCAAAGCTAGGCCTAACCCTAACACTAACCCCTAACCCTAAACCTAACTCTAAACCTAACACTAAACCTAACCCTACCACTAACCACTAACCCTAACTCTAACCCTAACCCTAACCCTAAACCTAATTCTAAACATAACACTAACATTAACCCTAAACTTAACCCTAAACCTAAACCTAATGCTAACCTAACCCTAACGCCTGACCCTAAACCTAACCCAAATGTTAAACCTACCCTAAACCTGACACTAATGCTTACATTAAACCTAATCATAACCCTAACTCTAAACACAACCGTAACTGAAACATAACCCTAACCCTAACCTAACCCTAACCGAAACTCTAAACCTAACCCTAACGCAAATGTTAAACCTACCCTAAACCAGACACTAACCCTTACATTAAACCTAATCATAAACCTAATCCTAAACCTAACCCTAACCTTAACCCTAATGCAAACCCTGAAACTAAACCTCACCCTAACGCTAACCCTTACATTAAAACTAACCGTAAGCCCAACCCTAAACACAACACTAACCCTAAACATAACCCTAACCCTAAACCTAACCCTAACACTAACCCTAACCCCTAAACCTAACACAACCACTAATCCTAAACTGAACCATAACCCTAATCCTAACACCTAATATCAAACACTAAATCTAACCTTATTCCTAACACTAACCCTATCCCTAACACTTACATTAAAC
>NW_024433025.1:0-2430 GCF_017639785.1 Mesocricetus auratus | reverse complement strand
GATTACATTGATAGATTTTCTAATGTTGAACCATCCCTGTATTCCTGGGATGAAGCCTACTTGATCATTGTGGATGATTTTTCTGATGTATTCTTGAATCCGCTTTGCGAGTATATTATTGAGTATTTTTGCATCGATATTCATGAGGGAAATTGGTCTATAGTTCTCTTTCTAAGTTGTGTCTTTGTGTGGCTTGGGTATCAAGGTAAATGTAGCCTCGTAGAAAGAGTTTGGCAGTGAGCCTCCTGCTTCTATTGTGTGGAATACTTTGAGGAGTATTGGAATTAGCTCTTCTTTGAATTTCTGGTAGAATTCTGCACTGAATCCATCTGGGCCTGGCTTTTTTTTTGTTTGGGAGACTTTTGGTGACTGCTTCTATTTCATTAGGTGTTATAGGTCTGTTTAGATTGTTTATCTGTTCTTGATTTAGTTTTGGCAAGTGATATCTATCCAGGAAATTGTCCATTTCCTTTAAAATTTCAAATTTTGTGTAGTACAGATTTTCAAAGTATGCCCTGATGATTCTCTGGATTTCCTCAGAGTCCGTTGTTATGTCCCCTTTTTCATCCCTGATTTTGTTAATTAGCATGCTCTCTCTCTGTCTTTTGGTTAGTTTGGACAGAGGTTTTTCTATTTTGTTGATTTTCTCAAAGAACCAACTCTTTGTTTCATTGAATCTTCTCAGTGTTTTCCTGGATTCTACTTGATTGATTTCAGCCCTCAACTTGATTATTTCCTGGCGTCTGTTCCTCCTGCGGGAGTTTGTTCTTTTTGTTCTAGAACACACAGTTGTGCTATTAATTCTGTAGTATGACTGTTCTCCAATTTATGTTGTTGTTGAATTCTAATTTTAAAGCATGGTGGTCAGATAAGATGCATGGAATTACTCCAATTTTTTGTAGCTGCTGAGGTTTGATATGTTGCCAAGTATGTGGTCAATTCTAGAGAAGGTTCCATGTGTTGACGAGAAGGTATATCCCTTTGTATTTGGGTGGAATGATCTATAGATGTCTGTTAAACCCAGTTGGGTCATAACTTCTATTAGTTCTTTTGTTACTTTGTTAAATTTCTGTCTGAAGGTCCTGTCTAGCGGTGAGAGTGGAGTGTTGAATTCTTCTACTATTAGTGTGTGAGATTTTATGTGCATTTTGAGCTTTAGTAATGTTTCTTTCACGAAAGTAGGTGCCTTTTTATTTGGGGCGTAGATGTTTAAAATTGAGACTTGGTCTTGATGTATTTTTCCTTTGATGAATATGAAGTATCCTTCTTCATCTCTTTTGATTGATTTTACTTTGAAGTCTAATTTGTTAGATATTAGGATTGCTACACCTGGTTGATTCTTGGGACCGATTGATTGGTAGATCTTTTCCCAACTCTGAGATAACATCTGTGTTTGACGTGGAGATGTGTTTCTTGTATGCAGCAGAAGGAAGGGTTTTGTCTTCGTATCCATTCTGCTAGTCTGTATCTTTTTATAGGCAAGTTGAGGACGTTGACATTGAGGGATGTTAATGACCATTGATTGATGATCCATGTTTGTGCTTGATTTATTGTTAGTGAAGTTATTTTGTATAGTTTCTCCTCCCTTTTTCTTTTGGTGTTTTGTAAAGTGGGATTATATATTGCCTGTGTCTTTGTGAATGTAGTTATCTTCCTTGGATCTAGGTTTTCCTTCTAGCATTTTCTGTAGAGCTGGATTCATGGATATGTGTTGTTTAAATCTGGCTTTGTCATGGAATATTTTGTTTTCTCCATCTATGGTAATTGAGAGCTTTGCTGGATATAGTAGTCTGGGTTGGCATCCTTGTTCCCTTAGCATTTGTAGGACATCTGTCAAGGATCTTTTGGCTTTCATCGCTTCCATTGAGAACTCAGGTGTAATTCGGAAATGTCTGCCTTTGTATGTTACTTGGACTTTTTCTTTAGCTGCTCTTAATATTTTCTCTGTACTCTGTAGGTTTGATGTTTTGATTATTATATGGCTAGGTGACTTCTTTTTCTGGTCGAGCCTATTTGGTGTTCTGTAAGATTCTTGTATTTTCATAGGCATATCTTTCTTTAGGTTAGGGATATTTTGTGTTAAGGATTTGTTTGTTTTGAGATTTTCTTTGGTTGACGACTCTACATCCTCTAATGAGTCTTCAACACCTGAGATTCTCTCTTCTATCTCTTGTATTCTACTGGTGATACTTGCATCTGTAGTTCCTGATCGTTTACCCAGCTTTTCTATTTCCAGCATCCCTTCATTCTGTGTTTTCTTTATCGTTTCTATTTCAGCTTTCAATCCTTCAACTGTTTGAGTTGTTTCCTTCATTTTTTCGTTGCTCTTTCTTGGTGCTCTTTAGATTCTTTGAGAGATTTGTTTATTTCTTGAATTTTTCCCCCATTTCATGGGGTTTTTTGTTTGTTTTTTCTTCTATTTCTTTAAGG
>NW_024433024.1:0-2520 GCF_017639785.1 Mesocricetus auratus | reverse complement strand
AATGGTGTTAGGAGTGGGATTGAATTTCCACGCAAAACAACAAAAGCTTTAAAGGAATTTTAGAAACAGAAGAACAGAGAGAAGCACAGACATTGGTAGCAGCATTTTTCTCAGGTGTGCTCTGTTTTGCTAGTGACAAGCCGAGATTCATGTGGCTCACTTACTGGAGTCTTCCTGACTCGGCATAAAAAAAAACAAAAACAAAAAAACAAAAAAACCCAGCAAGGTTGTTTTAAGAGACTCTGCTAACAGTTGAAAAGTTGTACGTACTGATGGAAGTGGCAGCTTTTGCTGGAGGTCAGCATGGACTGAGGCGGTAAGCTGGAGTCATGCTTATGCCCACCATCTTGAAAAAAAAAGGCAGTTTAAAACAGCCGCGGTTTTAACAGATAAGACACGTGGCCAGAAAAACAGAAAGATTTACTGTAAAGTCAGACTTGGTTAAAGAAAAGCCTCTAAAGGTTTACAGTGTGTTTAAAATCTCAAACGTGAGATTGAGAGAGAAAATGAAACGACAAAGTGGTAAATAGAAAAGCTGGTGTTTTGGTGGCACACGCCGGTAAGAATTGCTCCAGAGGCAGAGGCAGGCAGATTTCCAAAGAGAAACCCTGTCTCAGAGAAAAATGAATAAAAGTAAAAGAAATAAAGTAATAATAATAGATAAATAAATAAGCCACGTAAAGATGGAAGATACGCAGAGAGTCTGGATACTGTACGCTATTATGTTTTTCAGTTTTTTCATTGTTAAGGAAGGAAAAACTAAAGTACACTTGATTATAAATGCTGCTGAATTAATTCAACTACTATCTTTTGAAAATTCCTTGACTTCAAAATTTAAGTATAAGGATGTGTTACTTGGAAAAGATTTTATTTATGTTTCTACAGAAAATGAAAAGCTGAGGATTCCTTCCAGGCTTCTGTGGTTTGACGAACCAAGACCCCCTGAAGCAGTGGACCAGGTGTTCCAGCAACTGAAACAGCTAAGATGATGCAGCTTTACAAACCATGAAAATAAGAACTTATACAGATTTCTGAGTTTTGTCATGATCCCCATGGTATGAACAGCGCCCCCTCCCAGCACGAAGCAATTTGGAATGAGCGACGTCCTAATTCCCATCTTGTTTATAAATCTTTGTTTTCATTTAAATGGGATTGTTTATAATTGGCTAATGATCACAGCCGATCCCTTGTTAATGGAAAAAAGGGGAATTATGGTATGGGTATGGTTTTCCATTTATTGATACAAATTCAAGGTCAACTTTGTGACATGTATACTTCTCTTGATTAAGTATTGTGCATATACTGATCTTTTAAAAAGTAATACATAATTAAATACAGGCTATAGATAGTTACTTATAAGAGTCAGATCTTATTGTTAGGTAAGTTAGGTTTTCTAGATATATAGAGATGTATTTGAGTTAGATATACAGTCTTCAAACCTTTCAAAGACCTTCAGAAAATGGCATTTAAAATGGTTTAGGGTTTTTCTTGACAATGAGAAATGTCTGCTCCTGGCGGCACCAATTACGTCTGAGAGGAAGATGGGCATCGAAGAAACTTGTTATGGAGTTTGCTTTCAATATGGCAAGGTTAGCCATTTGGGCAAGAAACTGCTCTTGCCTAGACTGACTGTTGCTGTATAAACTGGACATGCAGCACCCACAGAAAAGTGACTGCTAAACTCAGTGTTACAGGGTTCCTGCTTCATGGAAGTGTCTACCAGACTTTCTACAGGACAGAGTAATGACTGACAGACTGCCAATGCAGATGGACAGTTTGAAGTTTCCTGCTTTGCTGAGAAATCTTCTGGATACATTGTGGGCTATGGGCTGAAGATGGATGCCCCCATGTTACAGAGGAAGTTCGGATGACTGTCCAGGCAGTAAGATGTCTCTGTCAATCCTAGTGTTTATATATTATCCTTCTGTGGTCTTTGATAGAGTTGAAGACAGATAGCTATATTTATAGTTTTCCTTAGTTATGATAAAAGATAAGCTACATATAGGACTTTGGACTCACAAGGATGGGATGGATGATATTTTCTTTAGATCTTGCTAAATGATAATAGACAAAATGTTGTAACTGTGTTCTTACATGATAACTGTTCTGTCATATACAATTTGACTATGTTAAAGTTAAGACCTTTCTTTTTGTTTAAACAGAAAAGAGGAGATGTTGGGGAAGTCCTGTGTATATGTCAATAAATTACTTCTGGCCAATAGGAATCTAGATAGGTGGGGCTAGGAGTCCAGGAGGATTCTGGGAAGGAGAAACACAAGAGAGTTCGCGATGTAACGCCATGGGGTAGGAGCCCGGAACTATTCTCCGGTAAGAGACATACTTAGATTAACAATTATGGGGTAATTACTTAAGTCAGAGCTAGCCAGTAAGAAACAAGCAAGGCCAACAGCTTCATAATTAATATAGCCTCCTGTGTGTTTATTTGGGGACTACAATGTGGCAGAGCCCAGGCGGCTGGCGGGGGATAAACCAAAGCGGCTAGCAAAGAAAAAGCTTCCT
>NW_024433023.1:0-10256 GCF_017639785.1 Mesocricetus auratus | reverse complement strand
GCCCAGGCCCCCTAACTGACATCCACGTCAGGGGACCTGGTTCTGTCTTATGCTGGTTCCACAGCTGTCAGAGTGGGGTCTGTGAGCTACCAATTGCTTAGGTCAGCTATTTCTGTAGGTTTCCCCAGCATTGTCTTGACCCCTTTCCTCATCACTCCTCCCTCTCTACAGCACTCAGTAGGGAAAGGCAGGCAGAATTCTTTGAGTTCAGGCTAACATGATCTACATAGTGAGTTTCAAGCCAGCCGTGGCTACATACCTGGCCTGTCTCAAAAAAACATTAATTAAATAGAACACAGCTTTGGAATGTAGCTCAGTGACAGAACACATATCTAGTTAGCATGTGTAAGACCCTGCTTACTTCAGTCCTTAAGAAACCAACAAACGGGCTGGAGAGATGGCTCAGAGGTTAAGAGCACTGACTGGTCTTCCAGGGGTCCTGAGTTCAATTCCCAGCAACCACATGGTGGCTCACAACCATCTACAATTCAATCCTGTGTCCTCTTCTGGCATATAAGCAGAACACTGTATATGTAATAAATAAATAAATCTTTAAAAAAAAAAAAAAGAAACCAACAAACAAACCTACTTAAAACAATAGCTACACACATAAGATAAAGGCCTATTACACTATTACCAACAACCCTACTCTAGATATCATACAGCAAGTCCAAAAAAAAAAAGAGAAATGGTCATTTCCCAAATGGACAAAGGTGAACTACTGATCAGTCAGACAGAGACCACAGGCATTTAATGTGGCTTCCAACATTTTTCTGTACAGGTGGTTAGTAAGGAATAGGCAAACCATCGGTAGAAAATCTGCATGGTCTGGAAAAAAAAGGTTGTTTTTTGTTTTTGGGTTTTTGTTTTGTTGAGACAGGGTTTCTCTGTGTAGCCCTGGCTATCATGGAACTCACTCTGTAGAGCAGGCTGACCTTGAATTCATAAATCCTTCTGCCTTTGTCTCCCAAGTACTGGGATTAAAGGTGTACACTACCACCACCACCCAGCTATGTGGAAAAATCTTTAGCTCTGCTCCCAGTGATGGGCAGAATCAACAATTACCTAAAATTATCTATCCCCTCTATTCCTAGAACCTGTGATCTCCAGGGGAAAGGAGAGTAAGGGCACAAACAAAACTAATGCTGTGAACATGCTGACTTCAAAACATGGAGAGTATTCTGGATTGTGGAGGGGTTCACTGTAGTCACCGGGTCCTTAAAGTAAAAGGGACTAAGAATGTAGCTCAGTGTTAGAGTGCTTGCCTAACACACACAAAGCCTGAATCTGACTCCAAAAACACACAAAAAACCTTGATATTCTCAGAATCAGAGTGAAGAGGCAGGAAAGAACAGAAAAGCATGATACGAAGCCTGTTGTCCAACAATGCTGATGTTGAAGATGGAAGAAGGGTGCCTTGTGCCCAGGAGCAGGTTGCCTCTAGAAGCTAAACAAAATGCACACTAGACTTCTCTGCAAAAAAATTTCATACCTATCTATGATTATGGGAGGTCTTGCCATCTACTGGTATTTCTTTTATTTCTTTACATATCTTAAGGTTTTCATTGTAAAGCTTTTACTTCTTTGATGAAATTTATAGCAAGATTGATAGATTTTTAAAGTTATGTTGTGGGTCAATTTTAAGGCTCTGGAGTGGGATTGCTTCCTTGACTTCTTTTTCTTGGGTATGCTTATTGTTGATATGTACAAAGACTATTGATTTTTCTGTGTTAATTTTGTGTCCTACTATGTTTCTGACTACTATATCATCAACAGCTCAGCTGGCCTAGAACTCTACATCCTTTGCCTCTACCTCCCAAGTGATTGAATTACAGATATAGCTACCTAGTTTCTAAGGTTTTTACAGTTTTTATTGTTGATTAATTCATTTAACGAATTAATTTATTTTATATCCACACAGGTATGTATACATGTATGTGTGAGTATCTTTGGGTATTGTTCATCAGTAGTCACTTACTTGCTTTTATTAGTTTTCTAACTTTTAGTTTTCCTTGTTATGTTTTTTGTTTGTTTGAGATAGGCTCACACTATGTAGCCCTGATAGACCTCCAATTCAAAGACTGCCTGCCTCTGCCTCCACCTCCCAAGTGCTTGAATTAGCCTTCTCATTGTCCTGGAACTCATCAAGAAGGCTGAGCTAGCTGGGACAATAAGGCCAGTGATCCACCCATCTCCACTTCCCCAGCACTGGCACATGCTACCATACTTGGCTTTTATCAAGAGTTCTAGGGAACACACTTTGGTCCTCCTGCTTGTGTAGCAAATGCTTTACTGACTTAAGCATCTCCCCAGCTTATATGGTGGAATTCCAATAGTGTTGATGTGTGAATGTATTTCCTACAGAGCTGGACCAAAGAGACCTGAATTCTGAGATGTTACCAAAGCAAAATGGAGGAATGTGTGAGGAATTTGGCCAGAATTTATCTGGATGTTTCAACTTTCACAAAAGATGCCAAAAATGTCACAATTACCTATCTGAAGGTAAATGAGTATTGTTTTATCATGTCTTTCATGTGTGTACATTGCTGTGTTCATGTACATGTGCACATATAAGTCTGTGCATGCAGAGATCAGAGGACATTAGGTTCTATCCACTGTTTCATTTTGTTTGAGACACGGTTTCTCAGTAATCTGGAACACACCAAGTAGTCTTTTCAGGCTAGCTAGTGAGCTGCAGGTATATGCCTGTTGTATCTTCCCCAATATGGGAATTATAAGCATACCACCATGTCTCTATTTTTAAAATTGGGTTCTTGACATTTTACTCAGACCTTCATGCTTGCCTGCTTTTGCACTTTTGGTTCTATCTAAAGGAGTTACTTATAGAGGTTTTCATCAAATCCATCACTGTGGATTTGTTTTGTATGTATGATTAAAGACTAAAGAAACACAAAAACATACATAAGAGAAAAACAATAAGCAAATTAGATCAACTTCCTTTTGCTGCAAGGAAAAGGAAAATACACTGATAAGGGAAAATTTCTGATAGAAGTAAAAAGTAATGTTTAGATAACCTTTCTTTTCTTGTACCCAAGACCTCATTTTAATATCATAGTATAAGACACATCCTAACTTTTAAAAGCCGTGCAGTCTTTAAAAACTCCATGTCCTTTCAAAATTATAAAGTTTCTAAACTGTGGGCTTGATTTTTAAACGTTGCATGCTTTCTTATTCCAAAAGGGAAGAACAAAGAAATAGGAATAATCAGGTCCAGCAGCATAAGTCCAAATCCTGTAGCTCAAAGTCCAGCATCTGAGATTCACTCTTCTGACTCAGCATACACAATTCATATTGTAGCCTTAGGTGGACTCCACTCCACACACACTTGGCAAATATCTCATGTCCTTGGCAAATACCTTATTGTCCTGGAATCTCCAATAACCCTGGAGTTTACATTGTAATTGAGGCTGAGCCTTTATCAGTGACCTCTTTTGGCCTTTTCACAGAGGCTCTAACCCTTCCATATGGTGCCAAGCCTCCACAGCTCTCGTGACTCCCTCATAGCCTCAAAATAAATACCACTCAGGCAACTCAAAATATAGCATGCTCCTGTTGAATCCAACTCTATGTACTAAATCTGAGGAAATACTTTTATTGTCTCAATGAAACAAAAGATTACACTCAATGGCATTGATCTCTTGTTAATCAAAGCTAACTCTTTAGTCACAGTAGATTAGCACACACATGTTCTTAGCCAAAATATTACCTTAATGGACACTATTCCAGGTCTTGATAGAGTCTTCACTTACATGTGAAACTTCTCAAACACAGGCATTCACAGGCAATATATCTCTCAGCACTACTGTATTCTGAGCTCCTCCTAGAACAGCCCATTAATTTCTGAGCATTCAACCACTTTTCTAACCCAAAATTCCAAAATCTTCCACAGTACTGCAACAAAATGGTCCAAAGATTTATTTTAAAAAATACATTATCAAGTCATCCAATCAATACTCCCATTTTCAGTACAAATTTTTGCCATATATAGCTGTGATAAAACACCCTGGCCAAAACCAATTTAAGGGAGGAAAAGGGTTTATTTTTTATTGCAGATTACAGTTGATCTGTGATGGTTTGCCCACAGACTCATATATTGGAATGCTTGGTCCTCAGCTGTAGAATTGTTTGGGAAGAATTAGGAGATGTGGACTTGTTGGAGAAGGTTATGTAATTGAAGAGTGGACTTTGGTTTCAAAAGCCCATGTAATTCCCAGTTAGATTTCTCCCTTCCTCCTGTTTGTGGACCAAGATATAAAGTCTTAACTACTATTCCAGCAACATGCCACCTGTTGTAACACTCTCCACCATGATGGTTATGGACTCTCACCCTCTGAAATTGCAAACCTCAAATAAACTCTTCTGTAAGCTGCCTTGATCATGGTATCTCCTTATCAAAACAATGGAAAAGTAACTAAGACACCATCATCGAGTGAAGTCAGAGCAGTACATCAAATAAGAACTTGAAGCAAAAACCATGAAGGAATCCTGACTGCTACCTTGCTCACAGCCTCAATCACACCCCGCTTTTTTGAGACAGTGCCTCACTATGTGCCCTTGGCTGTCCTGGAACTCTGTCTATGTAGACCAGGCTGGCCTCAAATTCACAGGGTTCTGTCTACCTATGCTGGGCTTAAAGGCATGCAGTACTATAATCAGCTATAGCCTAATGCTTAACTAGTTAACTATATGTATGGGTGTTTTGCTTGCACATATATATGTGTACTACTTGCATGCCTGGTGCCTACAGAGGCCAGAAGAAAGTATTGGATTCCCTAAAATTAGGGTTCTAGACAGTTTAAGTTGCCATGTGGATGCTGGGAATCAAATGCAGGTCCTCTGGAAGAGCAGCCAGTGCTCTTAACCATCTCTCCAGTCCCCAAATTAGCTTTCTTTAGACAGCCCAGGACCACCTGCCCAGGTGATGGTGCTGTTGTGAGGTATCCACCATAGAAGACTACTAACATGGGTTTCAAATAGAAAGTCTTTATTAGCTGCCCAGCAATTACACTAGGTATTTGGGATCCCAGTGTACCACTGAGCCTTTCAGCACAGAAGTCATGTTCTTGGTTGATATACTACAGCTAACAAGAACAGTTAGCCAGAAGAGGAACTACAGAAGCTAAAAATCAAGGTTCACACATTTAGGGAGTTTCCCAGAACTATGAACTTTGATGGATTAGGTCTTTGTTTTCATTTTGGCAGTTATTACTGTTTAGTCCAGAGTTTATAGCCAGAATGGTACTTCCATCATGGACTCAGTTGTGCTAAGATCTGGGGGTCTACTACAGTGCCATCCAAGGGAGCTGGGACCTCCTCCATCAATTAATAATCAGTATCATCCCCCATAGGCATAACCAAAGCCCAATCTAATCTAGGCAATTCTCTCAGGTGATTCTAGGCTTTTTTTCTTAACAATTAAATCGAAATAGGGCAAGTTAACAAAATCAAAGTTCAGGACAAAACAGATACTTTAGCTGCAAAGTTAAAAAGCTCTTACACCCTAAACTTTCTCCCCAAATGACCACTGTAGTATTTCTACCAATAGGAAGAGACACAGTACAATCAATAGAAATCCTTTAGCCACCTGTCTGCTGCCTCTCCTCTGTCCTTCATCAGTGAGTTAATCTCAGCAAATATAGCTCTTTAGAAACAAGAAATAACAAAATTCTCCTGCTCTTGAACAATGTCATATAAAAGACACCGACTTTAAAACTGTCATTAGACAGCTGACCTGAGTTTGTGGGAGCTCATGGACTCTAGATGGACAGCTAGGGAGCCAGAATGGAGCAGACCCTAACCCTAACCCTAACCCTAACCCTAACCCTAACCCTAGCTACTCTGCATCTGGGTGACAGTTGTGTAGCTTGGTCTTTTGTGGGACCCCTAGCAGTGCATGCATGAGCTAGTTCTGTGGAACCTACTCCCAATATTGAGAAATCTCGTTCAGCCTTGGTGCAGGGGGTAGGAATTAACTTGATATGCCATGCTTTGTTGATTGCCATGGGAGGCCTTACCCCATCTGGATGAATGGGAGGAGGAGTAGGAGGGAATGGGAGGAGAAGAGGGAGGGGAAACTGTGGTTGGCATATAAAATAACTTTAAAAATGATGAATGGGCTTCTACACTCATATGCACACAAACACCACCAATATCTCACATAATTAAAAATAAATAAAATTTAAAAATAAGATGTCATTAGATACACCATAATATGAATCAAGGTTACCATTGAGTCGAAATGTTAAGGATGAGTTTCATACCCTTCTCTCCATATTTATTTCCAGAAACAAACATGCACATCTACAATGAATAATATTGAAACTTGCAACAAAAACAAAAATATGATCAAAAGCAAACTATTTCTCACCCTGCTAAAGTCTACCACAATGCCATATGTTTATAATGTGAGCGTCTAGGAGGTAGAAGTAGAAGGATCAGGAGTTCAAGACTGTCTGTGGCTCCATGAGTTCAGAGTCAAAGTGGACTACATGAGACACTGTCAACACCCACCCACCCACCCCATCCCCCCCCACACACACACACTCATGGACAGGCACACACAATGAGCAAAACCAAACACCATGCTAAAGGTAACTGTGTTTACAAATTAATGTGCTGTTAATGAAACAGATCTTTGCATCCTGTGACTTACTACATCACAGATGTCCTAAGCCTTTGCATGCTCTGAAATTCAAGAGGAGTAAGGTTTTTATTTTAATACTGTGATCAACTAGTAGGCAAAAGATGGTTTTAATTGTGCAGTGTTTAGGCAGTTACTAATTATCTTAAGTGTCAATAATGCATATAGTTTTCTGCCTGCCGACCAGAAGAGTACACCAAATCTCATTATGGATGGTTGTGAGCCACCATGTAGTTAGTTGCTGGGAATTGAACTCTGGACCTCTGGAGGAGCAGCCAGTGCTCTTAATTGCTGAGCCATCTCTCCAGCCACAGATGCAAAAATTTTAAAGATTAAAAAACTATTAAGTATAGTATATGTAAACATAAGACAAATACTAATAAATTATCCATTTGCATCCTTTTTTTTTTGATACAGTGTTTCCCTATGTTGTTGAGGCTATCCTTTAATTTACAGAAAGTCACCAGCCCAAGCCTCCAGAGTCCTGGGATTAAAGGCATGAGTCACCACACCTAGTTGCTGGCCTTGCTCCTCCTGTGTTGATTATATAATTCTGAGGATGGAACCTACCTAGGCTTTTGTGCAAGCAAGTCAAGTGCTCTACTGATTTGCACACACCCCCCCCCCATTTCAGAGATCCGCCTGCCTCTGCCTCCCAAGTGCTAGGATTAAAGGAGTCCTCACTATTTCTTTACCTCCTTTATAGACTGCCCTGATGTACCTGAACTACACATAGACTACCTTGAGGCCCTGAAATTAGTCAATGTATCTAATCAGCAATATGATCAGATTGTTTGGATGGCCAAGTATCATCTGGAAGACACTACATATCTGATGGAAAAGATGCAAGAGCAGTTTGGATGGGTGTCTCAACTAGCAAGCCATAACCCAACGACTGAGGGCATCTTTAATTCAACCAAGGTAAGGACCCAAGAGCAGAAATGACCTCTATTCTGCTAGTTACTTACTGATTACATCTGAATTTGAAAACAAGCTGGAGAGGAATATACATTATTCCATTGTGACTGCATCCAATTCCACTTGACTTAACTAAGTTCATGGTCTAGAGAGATGGTTCAACCTTTTACATCAGCCACCCACAAGGCTGAGGTGGGAAGATTTTTAGTTCAAGGCCTGAATGGGATACATAATGAGCTCTGTGCTAGCCTAGACAACTTAGTGAGACCCTATCTCAAAATACAACAAAACAAAAATTTTTAAAGGGCTAGAAATGTATCTTAGTGGTGGATCTGCTGATCATTTCCAGTATAGGGTCCTACACTGAGGGTGGATGAGTTCATAAAATATAGGAGTATTTTAATAAAAAATGACTAATTCTTCTCATAGCTATAGGTTGTAACTGACAGTGACAACCTTGAACTGACTAATACAGACTGTAAGAAAGAAGACTTGTAGGTAAAATTGATTCAAAATTAGACACCAGGGGCTAGAGAAATGGCTCAACAATTAAGTGCATTTTCTGTTCTTGAAGAGGACCCAGATTTGATTCCCAGCACATAAGGAGTTTTACAACCTTCCTTAACTACTGTTCCTGGGTATACTCTCTTCTGGCCTCCTTAGGAACTAGGCATGCATGAGATATACAGACATTAATTCAGATAAAACACCCATATACATAAAATAAATTAAAAATATAAATTAGACTCTAAAACTTAATAGCTGAGAAAGATTGGAAAAGGTCCTTAACCTTTCTAGGCCTCAGTTTTTCCACTGAGATGGGAATAATGGAAACCACATTAAAATGTTTATCTGTAAAGCCAGTGAGGTTCCTTAGTTTTTTTTAAAGTAAATTATAGTGCTTATTAGTTTTTGATACACTAAAAACTAAGTCACCTTAACAATTAAATATCAGGGATGGAGAATTAAATATTTCTGGCTCAGTGTTTAAAAGCACTTGTTCTCGAACAGGATTCAGGTTTGGTTTTCAGGAAGCACATGGTGGCTCACAATCATCTACAACTCCATTTCCTGGAGATCTGACACCCTTTTCTGACCTCCTCGGGCATCAGACATGCACATGCACTTAGCACACAGACATAATGTAGGCAAAGCACCCATACACATAAAATAGATCTAAAAAGAATTTAAAATTAAATATTATCTAAAAACATACTGTCATCTTAAATTGCACCTATGTTATGACACCCATATTTGATCCTTAACTCTTTGCTGTATAAAACAATGGATGGCTTTTCATTCGGAGCATTACATCCACAAATTGCCTTAATTACACAAAAGTGCTAAATTGATTCCTGTGGGGTTGAAGTAGAAGGGTCCTAAAAAGACCTGGGTACAGGCCAGGCAGTAGTGACACACGTCTTTAGTCCCAGCACTTGGGAGGAAGAGGCAGGCAGATCTCTGTGAGTTTGAGAGCAGCCTGGTCTACAAGAGCTAGTTACAGGACAAGTTCCAAAGCCACACAAGGAAAACCTGTCTTGAAACCCCCCCCCAAAAATGGCAAACAAAAAGACAAAAAGCAGTGGGCATAGCAGCTAAATGTGCAATATTCTACGCAGTATGTGATGTTCTGTAGAGGAACAGAACTGATGGAGTGAATAAATATTACAAAGGGGATTTATTATAGTGACTTACATACTTACTCTGGGTAGTTTTACAATTATGGTCTACATATTCAAGAGGTTAAGAACCAGTGAGCTACTCTTTCCACTAGGATACACACATCAGCAACACCCCTCTAGGGTTGAAGGCATGGAGGATTCCTAGAGAGTTGGTCCTCAGCACACATTGGAAGGTAAAAAGAATCTGGATTTTGATACCAACCGAGGGTAGCAGTGGTGGTGGCAACTGCAGTGCAGCAGATGCACTCACCAGGAATGAGTGAGGGCAAGCAGACAAAAAACAAAACAAAACAAAACCATTTTTTCCTATCAGATCTCTTTATATGAAGGCAACTGCAGGATGGCAGCTCCACTCAGTGGGAGGGTTTTTCCCACCACAATTAATCTGTCCAGGAAATATCACAGACCCACCAAGAGGTATGTCTTTTAGTTGATTCCACCTCCAATCAAGTTGACATCAAGGTTAACCATCACAGGTTCCTGTTAGCAGTTCCTGCTGTATCCACTGTATTTCAGAACTCTCTGTTGGATCTAAGTGCAGATAGAGATGGCTTGCAGCAATGTTCTTATTCAGCATCCCCCTCTTTTCTGGGTTGCTTTCCTAATCCTCTTAAATGTTTTACTTGAGAGCATCCCTTTAGGAACCAATTCATATTGGAACCTCAGCCTGTTTTTAGGGAATCTGACATTTTGTTCTTTGTCAACCTACAAGTTGTAGCAGTTTGAAAACTAAGCTTAGCTACTCATTACAAACACATTTAAAAAAGGGGGCAAGTGTTATGACAAATGCCTGTATGCAATCTTCTAGTACTTAACAGGTAGAGGCAAAAAGATCAGGAGTTCAAGGCTGGCATCAGCTATGGAAGGCTCTGTCTCAAGAAATCAAAATAAGCCTAATGTGGAGGTGCACCCCTATAATATCAGCAGTTAGAAGCTGACACAGGAGGATGTCAGAGAGTTCAAGGGCAGTCTGGGCTATATAACAAGTACCAGGC
>NW_024433022.1:0-5762 GCF_017639785.1 Mesocricetus auratus | reverse complement strand
ACCTATATCTATCAATGAATATATAGTTTTCTACAGTCAAGTTAAGACACACCCTTAATTAAGTGTCTCACATAGGAGGCATAAGAAATAAAAGCTCATGGGATTGTAGGCTGGCACTCCCCAGATCTATGTCTAAAATCCATATATGAGAGTACATGCCATGTTTCTCTTTTTGTGACTGGGTTACCTCACTCAGGATGGTTTCTTCTAGTGTCATCCATTTGCATGCTAATCTCAGGATTCCATTGCTTTTTTCTGCAGAATAGTACTCCATTGTGTAAATGTACCACATTTTCTCTATCCACTCTTTGGTTGAGGGACATCTAGGTTGCTTCCAAGTTCTGGCTATTACAAATAATGCTGCTATGAACATAGTGGAACAGACATCTTTGTTGTATGAATGAGCATCATGGACAGAGAGTCTGGGAAACAGAAACTTCATTTAGTGGCTGATCGAAGAAGAGGCAGACTACCTCGGTTAAGTACTCAGCTGAACTCAAGAAAGACAGTAACAGAGAGGGAGGACTGATGACCAAAGGGATTAAGACTGGGCTGGTTTAACCCCCAGAAACAGCTGAACTGAAAAAGATTAACTCTTGAATCTCAGGCATCAGCCTGGGAATCCAGCATGGGACTGATCAAGAACCACTGAATGTGAGTGTCAGTAAGGAGGCCTAGGTAATCTATTGAGCCTTGGGCAGCAGATCAGTACCCATCCTGAGTATACACACGGACTTTGGACTCCCATCCAACAATGTTAGGTTCACTCTCACCCTGTACACTTGGGGAAGGGTCTTGGCCCTGCCCTATATGAAATGACAGACTATGGACTGTCCCCTGGGGAAATGAGGGGATAATGGGGGGCTTGGGGGGAGGGCACGGGGAGAGGGGAGGGAAAGGGAGAGGGACCTGGATCTGACTTGTGAAGCAACCTTGTTTCTTATCTAAATTTAAACTGAAAAATAAAAAAAGAAGCAAAAGCTCTGTGATTTGAAGGAAAGCCCTCTCAGAGCATACCAGAGAACTCTGAAGGTAGCAAGGAAGACACACTTCTAAATCTTCCTGAGTATCAAGCCTATAATTTCCTGGAGAGTAGTTCTTATTAATTGGATCATCAGAAATCTGAAAGTTTCTTTTGTTGATATTGGCTGGGAGACTGGTCCATATGCAGATTCCACAAATGGCAGATATGCAAGTTAGAAGACATTCAGCTGGCTCCAACTGCCAACTCCCAGTCTCTCTCAATGCTCATATGGGACACAGTCCAGTAATACTATAGCTTTCCTGCTAATATCTTTTTCACGATGACCAACACCCTATAATTCTACTGGGCCTGCAGATTTTTCTCCAGTCACTTCTTCTCCTTTTCATTAGAAGATTGTGTTCTTAGGAGAGGCTTGAGCTCAAGAATAAATGCAAGCACACAGAGAGAATTCCATGAGCTTGATGGTCTTCGAGTTTAACCAAAACAAAATGTTTCTGCGAAGGAAGTGTGTCTGTTTCAGTGTAGAGTCCATTCAACGTACTTGTTTCTTCAAGCATTGATGCACATGCATGGTGTACCACGCCCCTCACAGAGCTCTAATCCTCCCAAAGACAAAGAGAGAGAGGACAGAGAGAGAGAGAGAGAGAGAGAGAGAGAGAGAGAGAGAGAGAGAGAGAGAGAGAAGTAGAGCAAATCAGACGAACAGACCCTCACATGGAAATAAAATGCAAGACTAGGTGAGGAGAAAACATACTAGATGATCACACGTTTGGATCAGCTGTCTCTGCTGGTTTGCCAGCCCATTCTTTGTCAATTTGCTCATCACTCATCTCTCTCTGTCACTGGGTTCCTTGGGTTCAGTTCAGTGATTAATTGTGTGTTTGCCTCTACTTCCATCAGTCACAGGATGAAGGCTCCTGGATGGTTATAGACATCAAGTTCATTATCAGGAATGGGCATTCGAGGTGGTCTCTCCACTATTGCTTAGCTTGCCAATTGGTGTTATCCCTTTGGATCACTCGAGGTCACTCTGGTGCCTGATTTGTCTTCTATCCTATGATGCCCTCTTCCCCCTATTCTACCCCCACCCACTCAACTTCCTGTTCCCCCATGACCAACTCTCTTCCTCTTCACCCCCTCTCTACTTCCCAGCTGCCACTCCCACACACCCCTCTGCCATGTTCCCCATCCATTTAGAGGATCTTGTCTCAATCCTCTTCTCTTGGGTACTATGCATATATGCATATCTTTTAGGTACTTTCCTGTTTCCCAGACTCTTTATCAGTGGAAGTGCAGACTAGCACTATCATGATCCATGTCTAACATCCATATATGAGTCAGTACATACCATGTTTGTCTTTTTGCGACTGGGTTACCTCACTCAGGATGGTTTCTTCCAGTGTTAACCATTTACCTGCAAATTTCAAGATTCCATTGTTTTTTTCTGCTGAGTAATACTCTATTGTGTAAATGTACCACATTTTCTCTATCCACTCTTCAGTTGAGGGGCATCTAGGTTGCTTCCAGGTTCTGGCTATTACAAATAATGCTACTATGAACATAGTGGAGCAGATGCCCTTGTTGTATGAATTTGCCTCATTTGAATATATGCCTAAGAGTGGAATTGCTGGGTCTAGTGGTAGATTAATTCCCATTTTCCTGAGGAATCTCCATACTGATTTCCAAAGAGGCTGTATGAGTCGGCACTCCCACAAGCAGTGGAGGAGTGTTCCCCTCTCTCCACATCCTCTCCAGCATAAATTGTCTTCAGTGTTTTTGATTTTAGCCATTCTGACAGGAGTAAGATGGTATCTCAGAGTTGTTTTGATTTGCATTTCCCTGATGGCTAAGGATATTTAGCACTTTCTTAAGTGTCTCTTGGCCATTTTAGCCTCCTCTATTGAGAAATCTATATTTAGTTCTGTACCCCACCTTTTAATTGGATCCTTTGGTGTTTTGGAGACTTGTTTCTTGAGTTCTTTGTAAATTTTGGAGATTAGCCCTCTGTCAGATGTAGGGTGAGTGAATATCTTTTCCCATTCTGTGGCCTGCCTTTTTGTCTTTTGACTGTGTCCTTTGCCTTACAGAAGCTTTTTAGTTTCAGAAGGTCCCAGTTGTTACTTGTCGATCTCAGTGCCTGTGCCACTGGTGTTATGTTTAGGAAGTGGTCTCCTGTACCAACTCGTTGAAGAGTATCTCCCACTTTCTCTTCTAAAAGTTTCAGTGTGGCTGGATTTATGTTGAGATCTTTGATCCATTTGGACTTAAGTTTTGTACAAGGCGATAAACATGGATCTATCTGCAGTCTTCTGCATACCAGTACCCAGTTATGCCAGCACCGTTTGTTGAAGATGCTTTCTTTTTTCCATTGTACAGTTTTAGCTTCTTTGTCAAAAATCAAGTGTTCATAGGTGTGTAGGTTAAAATTAGGGCTTTCGATTCAGTTCCATTGGTCTACCTGCCTATTTTTGTGCCAATACCAAGCTGTTTTCAGGACTATAGCTCTATAATGGAGCTTGAAGTCAGGTATGGTGATGCCGGTGATGCCTCCTGAAGTTCCTTTATTGTATAGGGTTGTTTTGGTTATCCTGGGCCTTTTGTTTTTCCATATAAATTTGATTAATGTTCTTTCCAGGTCCTTGAAGAATTGTGATGGAATTTTGATAGGGATTGCATTGAATCTGTAGACTGCTTTTGGCAAGATTGCCATTTTTATTATGTTGATCCTACCAATCCAAGAGCATGGAGATCTTTCCATTTTCTGGTATCTTCTTTGATTTCTTTCATTAAAGACACAAAGTTCTTGATATACAGGTCTTTCACTTCCTTGGTTAATATTATCCCCAGATATTTGATGCTGTTTTTGGCTATTGTAAAGGGGGATGTTTCTCTGATTTCTTTCTCAGTCACTTCATCATCTGTATATAATAGGGCCACTGATTTTTTTGAGTTTACCTTGTATCCTGCCACATTGCTGAAGGTGTTTATCAGCTCTAGGAGTAACATTGCAGAGTTTTTCGTGTCACTTATGTAAACTATCATATCATCTGCAAATAGTGAAAGTTTGACTTCTTCTTTTCCTATTTGTATCCACTTTATCTCCTTTTGTTGTCTTATTGCTGTAGCTAGAACTTCAAGTACAATATTGAAGAGATATGGAGAGAGTGGACAGCCTTGTCTTGTTCCTGATTTTAGAGGAATTGCTTTGAGTTTCTCTCCATTTAGTTTGATGTTAGCTGTTGGTTTACTGTATATTGCTTTTATTATATTCAGGTACGTTCCTGTTATCCCTGATCTCTCTAGGACCTTTATCATGAAGGGGTGCTGGATTTTGTCAAAGGCTTTTTCAGCATCTAGTGAGATGATCATGTGGTTTTTCTTTCGCAGTTTGTTAATATGGTGGATTACATTGATAGATTTTCTAATGTTGAACCATCCCTGCATTCCTGGGATGAAGCCTACTTGATCATCTTGGATGATTTTTCTGATGTGTTCTTGAACCCAGTTTGTAAGTATTTTATTGAGTATTTTTGCATCGATGTTCATGAGGGAAATTGGTCTATAGTTCTCTTTCTTAGTTGTGTCTTTGTGTGGCTTGGGTATCAAGGTAATTGTAGCCTCATAGAAAGAGTTTGGCAGTGAGCCTCCTGCTTCTGTTGTGTGGAATACTTTGAGGAGTATTGGAGTTATCTCTTCTTTGAATTTCTGGTGGAATTCTGCACTGACGCCATCTGGGCCTGAGCATTTTTTTGTTTGGGAGACTCTTGATGACTGCTTCTATTTCATTAGGGGTTATAGGTCTGTTTAGATTGTTTATCTGCTCATGATTTAGATTTTGGCAAGTGATATCTATCCAGGAAATTGTCCATTTCCTTTAAATTTTCAAATTTTGTGGAGTACAGATTTTCAAAGTATGCCCTGATGATTCTCTGGATTTCCTCATGAGTCCGTTGTTATGTCCCCTTTTTCATTTCTGGTTTTGTTAATTAGCATGCTCTCTCTCTGTCTTTTGGTTAGTTTGGACAGAGGTTTGTCTATTTTGTAGATTTTCTCAAAGAACCAACTCTTTGTTTCATTGATTCTTCTCAATGTTCTCCTGGTTTCTACTTGATTAATTTTAGCCCTCAATTTGATTATTTCCTGGCAGTCTGCTCCTCCTGGGTGAGTTTGCTTCTTTGTGTTCTAGAACATTCAGCTGTGCTATTAATTCTCTAGTATGACTGTTCTCCAGTTTCTTCATGTGGGCACTTAGTGCTATGAACTTTCCTCATAGCACTGCTTTCAAAGTGTCCCATAGGTTTGTGTAATGTTGTGTCTTCATACTCATTGAATTCCAGGAAGAATTTAATTTCATTTTTTATTTGTTCCTTTACCCAGGGATGGTGCATTTGTGCATTGTTCAATCTCCATGAGTGTAGGAGTGGACCCCACAAAGCTACCGCCCAACAGGGCGGGGTCAAGGTAGAGATAAAAGGTAGTGAAAGGAAAAGGGGCCTCATCTTTTTTCTCCTGGAAGCCAGCCAAGCTTCTAACTCCTGGTATGTGCGACTCTCTCTCTCTCCCTGATAAATAAATATATTGTTTTTCCCTATATAGCCTCGGTTATCATTATACCTGGTGTCACATGGAAGTGGTTTGGAATTACAGCCCACGCCTTGGAAAACACCTGAAATCCATCCTCAAGGTGAGTGCTAAGCTCCCACTGCGAGGCCGCGGAGGCTACTTTGCCCCGTCTCAGCTGAGTTCAGAGCTCAGCTACTCTCCCCACGTGTGCTGT
>NW_024433021.1:0-924 GCF_017639785.1 Mesocricetus auratus | reverse complement strand
TTGGCTCATAGTTTCAGAGATATCAGTCCATCCGTGGGAAAAAGGGTATCATGAGCACATCATCGAAGTCATGGTGGAAAGAAAGGAAACAATGGAAGAGGACAGGACAAGATATATCTCCTAAAGATGTGGCTCAAGAGACCTGAGTTGAGTCAGGGTCCACCTTTAATGTCTTACCACCACAATGATGCCAACACAGTATGAGTCCATTAAGAGATTGATGTACCGACTAGAACATAGGGCTGGACTCTGACTGTGTTTGCAAACTCCATCACAGACACACAGAGGTATTTATTTTAAAAATCCAATAAAACTGACAAGACTGACTATCCATAAACTCATGAAAACAAATTTCATAGGAATGGAACTCTGGCAAGCTTCATACCATTCAGTTCTTCTTTTAATGACACTACAACAGTTTTTTCTGTCTCATTTCTAAATACACAGAATAAATTATAAACTGCATACAACTAAATTATTAAAATTCCTATTAGTATTTTATTTTCCAGAACTTTCTCAGAGTGATTTTTTAAAAGATTGCACTTTAGTCTGGAATGATAATAAATATGTCTTATAAAAATTAAATGAGATATCATAAGCAGGAAAGGGGCAACTGAAGAGATGGAGCATCATGTAAGAATACTTTCTGTTTTTCCTGAGATCTAGAGTACAGAGCTAGCACCCACATCAGGGATCTTCCAAGTGTGACTTTGGGTCCCAAAGATCCAAAGTATCTTTTGCCCTCCAATGACTGCTCTCTCTATCTCCTCCCTTCCTCCCTCTCTCCTCTCTCTGTCTGTCTCTCTCTCTTCTCTCCCTCTGTTCTCACTCCCTCTCTGAATCTCTGAACATCTCCTCCCCACTTCACCTAGCTCCAGTTATTTGTTATTTACTATTCCTATTATTGCAATCCATTTACTAATT
>NW_024433020.1:0-1472 GCF_017639785.1 Mesocricetus auratus | reverse complement strand
GGAGAGAGGCTGGTTGATGAGGTCACCCTGGTCTGTCCATTAAGTCAGGCCAGCCAGTACTAGCAGCTATCTTAGAAAACAAAACAAAATAATGAGATTAACTGGTTATTGTTGAAGTATAGATAATCTTTGGAAAGACATGCACATTATATCCTGATAGATAAATTTGCTCCAAGTGAATACCTTCACATAATTGCTTCCAAATTCATCTAATTAATGTTTTCTTTTTTTCAAGACAGGGTATATCTGTGACTTTGGAGGCTGTCCTGCAACTAACTCATGTAGACCATGCTGACCTCCAGCTCACAGAGATCCACCTGCCTCTGCCTTCCAAGTCATTGGATTAAAGATGTGTGCCACCACGTCCCTGCTCATATGCATTTTGGATTTGGGGATAGAAGTTGAAATTAGGAAATGGGAAATTGTTTGGGAATTTATCAAGAGCATTGGATCAGTTTTGACAGCCTGTATAATGAATGATCTTTGTGACCCAAATTAACTTCTCTGCTTCCATGTTCTCTTGATTTATTTTTGTTTTAATGATAGTGAGCAATCAGCTATGAAATATAACTTAGCCTTCCTTAGCTTGCTCGCTCTCTCTCTTTTTCTTTCTCTTTCCTTTCCCTTCCTTCCTTCCTTCTTAAAAAGGAGTTTGAGAAGCAATCAGCCATTTCAAAGTTTGAGTTGCATTACTTTGTTATAAATCCTTCATGGTTGTAATTCTGCCAAAATAGCTATATTGATCCTTCATTTTTCACTTAATTTGGATGGTAATTTAGAAACCGAATATCACTTTTATATTGGCAGGCATTGGAATTTACAGCTCTTAATTTTTTTGGTGGGGGTTTTCGAGACAGGGTTTCCCTGTGGCTTTGGAGGCTGTCCTGGCACTAGCTCTTGTAGATCAGACTGATCTCAAACTCACAGAGATCCCCCTGCCCCTGCCTCACAAGTGCTTGGATTACAGCCTTCAGGACCATGCGTGCCCCAACAATATGCTTTCTAATGGATATTTTGATAGTGTAGAATTAGATATCAGAGGTCAGGTTTCAGGGAATTGGTTTTGATGGCACATAGATGTAATCTCGGAACTTAAGAGGCTGAGACAGTATAGCAAGTCCTAGGCCAGCTTGGGCTGCATGTTGGTATTGACAAGAAAACAATAACAAACAAAATACTCCAGACTTGGGATGTAAATGTAAACCTAAGTGTTACTGGAGCATTCTCTTTCCTATAAAACTTTCAGAGAGGCATAGTATATCGTTGAGAATTTTGGTGACTAATGAATAAAATTGAAGACATTATTGTCTTTATTTTACTTATTTAAAATAAGCAGTTACCACATTTTAGTTTACTACATATTGTTGATAAATAACTTTAATAGTTTAGTTACAGTCCTGTGTAAAGCATCTTCTCTTTATATAAGATGCAAAGTAGAAAATTGGATACAAGAAGGTTGGACAAAGAGGCAG